>NC_138241.1:36126065-36178565 GCF_964197995.2 Scardinius erythrophthalmus
TGTGTGTGTGTGTGTGTGTGTGTGTGTGTGTGTGTGTGTGTGTGTGTGTGAAATTGATTTCTCTCCATCGGCTCCTGTGACACACAGCATTTAAGTCAATCACATGAGATCGTCCCAGCGAGCAAAGATACACCAGTGTCAGCACATTATCTGCTTTAGAAAAACACACACACGCACATGAACACACACGCACATAAACACACACACACACACACACACACACACACACACACACACACACACACACACACACACGCACATAAACACACACACACACACACACACACACACACACACACACACACACACACACACACACACACACACACACACACACAGACAGAATCATGCTGAATGTCTCTCAGTTAAACTAAAGATGCTGCGACCTTCATCACACACACCCGGAGTGTTTATACAGGATCTGTTGACTAATGGGCCGAAACAAGCTGAATAATAATCATAATAGCACGTAATATGGATTTTATTGTATTATTACAGTAACTTGCTGAAGTATTTAAAATGTTTTAAGGCAAGACACTTCAGGTAAAAGCACTGTTATCTCATGCACTGTCAGTTTGGTCTAATTTGCTTCCATAAAATGTCAGACTAGTGGAACGAAAACATCCAAAATACACATTTGAGTGTTTTATTGGACTATTTTAGTGTATATTTTAGATTCTATCTATCCGCGTCTGCAGATTTCAGTTACAATATATATCTTTAAAGGCTGTCAGTTTAAGTTCAGCCACTTCACACACCAAACTGTACAGTTTTATTTATATCTACATATACATATACATGCTGAAGGTCTGTTTATATATATAGATATATATACACTCACCTAAAGGATTATTAGGAACACCCGTTCAATTTCTCATTAATGCAATGATCTAATCAACCAATCACATGGCAGCTGCTTCAATGCATTTAGGGGTGTGGTCCTGGTCAAGACAATCTCCTGAACTCCAAACTGAATGTCAGAATGGGAAGGAAAGGTGATTTAAGCAATTTTGAGCGTGGCATGGTTGTTGGTGCCAGACGGGCCGGTCTGAGTATTTCACAATCTGCTCAGTTACTGGGATTTTCACGCACAACCATTTCTAGGGTTTACAAAGAATGGTGTGAAAAGGGAAAAACATCCAGTATGCGGCAGTCCTGTGGGCGAAAATGCCTTGTTGATGCTAGAGGTCAGAGGAGAATGGGCCGACTGATTCAAGCTGATAGAAGAGCAACTTTGACTGAAATAACCACTCGTTACAACCGAGGTATGCAGCAAAGCATTTGTGAAGCCACAACACGCACAACCTTGAGGCGGATGGGCTACAACAGCAGAAAACCCCACCGGGTACCACTCATCTCCACTACAAATAGGAAAAAGAGGCTACAATTTGCACGAGCTCACCAAAATTGGACAGTTGAAGACTGGAAAAATGTTGCCTGGTCTGATGAGTCTCGATTTCTGTTGAGACATTCAGATGGTAGAGTCAGAATTTGGCGTAAACAGAATGAGAACATGGATCCATCATGCCTTGTTACCACTGTGCAGGCTGGTGGTGGTGGTGTAATGGTGTGGGGGATGTTTTCTTGGCACACTTTAGGCCCCTTAGTGCCAATTGGGCATCGTTTAAATGCCACGGCCTACCTGAGCATTGTTTCTGACCATGTCCATCCCTTTATGACCACCATGTACCCATCCTCTGATGGCTACTTCCAGCAGGATAATGCACCATGTCACAAAGCTCGAATCATTTCAAATTGGTTTCTTGAACATGACAATGAGTTCACTGTACTAAAATGGCCCCCACAGTCACCAGATCTCAACCCAATAGAGCATCTTTGGGATGTGGTGGAACGGGAGCTTCGTGCCCTGGATGTGCATCCCACAAATCTCCATCAACTGCAAGATGCTATCCTATCAATATGGGCCAACATTTCTGAAGAATGCTTTCAGCACCTTGTTGAATCAATGCCACGTAGAATTAAGGCAGTTCTGAAGGCGAAAAGGGGTCAAACACAGTATTAGTATGGTGTTCCTAATAATCCTTTAGGTGAGTGTATAGATATATATCATTCACCTGATTTTGTTGCCTTTGGCTTGCTCAGTTGGGGATACTTAATTTAATAAATCAATCAACAATACTATTGATCAGCATTATCAAACGTGGACGTTTTACACTAGAAACAAACACGGATGTACTATTTTATTTAATACTGTGAAGCTGCTTTGATACAATCTGTATTGTAAAAAGCGCTATATAAATAAAGTTGACTTGACTTGACTGATTTATAGAACATTTTATTCCCATTTTTTTCTGGCTGTTTTTGACAGTATTTTCTTATTTATGGAGTGATAAAAATAGATATCCAAAACTCTATTGTCAACAAAACAATACAAGAAGATTAAATATGGCTTCATCGAGTGTTCAGATTTCTGTTTTGGAAGTGTATGCAAATTAGTGCATATTTAATTAGTGAATATATGATTTGAATAATTTAATGTAACATTTGAGGAAACTTGAAATGTGTAAAGTGGCTAGTGTAAAAGTGTCTCTGTGTGTGTGTGTGTGTGTGTGTGTGTGTGTGTGTGTGTGTGTGTGTGTGTGTGTGTGTGTGTGTGTGTGTGTGTGTGTGTGTGTGTGGGTGTGTCTGTGTAAAGTGATGTTCTGTAAGCCTTTAAACAGAGAAACCATGTTCAAATGAGCTTGCAACATGAACTTAAACTGGACTAAAAGAGAAACTGAGATGTGAGAGCGTAAAATAGATGTGCTGATCCAAACAACAATCAAGAAATAAAATGAACCGCAGGAGAATTGAAGCGTGAGAGAATAATTCTGAAGACAGATAAACGAAAAAACAATCATGTCGCTTGCGGTCGCACAGCAGAATCACTCTGGCGAAGAAACAAGTTTCAATCAAACTCATGGAAGTGCACATCACAGATGAGAAGAAACATCACTGAGATATTGATCCAGCTTATACTATACTAATATCTGCAGTATTCTCTGGCCATCACACACACACACACACACACACACACACACACACACACACACACACTAACGTTTCCATTTACAGTTTCACATACACTTAAAGAAATCACAGGCTTCATTTATCAGTATATACTGGGCTGTGCACTAGTACTGAGGAACCATCCTCATGTTCTCTGTTAATTAAGAACCACATTAATAGGAGGAAAGGCTGAATTGAAGTGTAAATGGAGCGTCGTGCTGAAAGGTTTACAGCATCTGACTCGCGTCTTCCAGCCCGACCGTCTCTGAACCACCGCTGAGAGAACACAACGTGACCTACTTTCAACACAATAAACCCAGAAGTACTAAAAATCCCAGATTAAAAACTGTGAAGCACCAGCCGACGAGCACACAAGCTGTGTTAAATATATTTGTTTTTATAGTGAAGCTGTGTGTGTGTGTGTGTGTGTGTGTGTGTGTGTGTGTGTGTGTGTGTGTGTGTGTCTACTTAACTATATTTTGGGGACATATTTGTACCCAGACGTGACCAAAAGCTGACAAAAATCTCCCAAAACCTTTCTTTATGGACGTCCTCATTTGTAAATCTGGTATAAATAAATAAATGTTCAAGACATGGTTACGGCCTTGATATTTCGTTTTGAGCGAATCAATCGGGTGAACCAATGATTCAATAACCCATTAATAAAGAGAGCCATTTACTTCATTCCTGAATAAATCGGCGTTTGAACGAATTTTCTCATTTAGCACAATAATGACCTAAAATGATCATTTGGGGGTCATTTCTCAGCCACATTTGATGTGCAATTAAAATAAAAAATTTGAATCGCTTGACAGCCCTAATAAATTGTTATTAACGTACAAAGTTGTGTGTTTAACAACCGTAAACAACTAAACAAACAATATAAAACAAGCACACCTACCCATCGACAGATCTACCGCGGTATCTACCGTACACTGACCAGCCCAAGGGTGAAGATAACTACTTTAGACACAAATCAGTGTGTGATGAAGTTATGAGACACTAGGCACATTTCCATTACAGATTTGCGTAAAACTTTCGCGATTTTTTCTAAATATCGATAAAAAACTATTGCAAAATGACGGTGTTTCCATTAACCGATATTATGCAACTAAAACGTCATTTTTTTCCTCTCGCGATAATCATTCCAAAAATCATGGCGACGGACGTTGGTAGGTTTACATATATCCCAGCCACTGCACTGGCCATTATCATTAATGGAAGGAGACGTATGTGTGTTATCCAATCATTAATGGCAAGGAAAGACCCTTATACTTGAGAGCGGCACATATGAGGGGTTACTGGGTGTTTCTCCCTCAGATCTGCGTCGAGGTCTTGATTGTGGCATTTCTTTGAGGTTTAGAATCCATTATTCCTGTAATTATGAGTTTAATAAAGAGCTCTGTCTCGTATTCTGTCCAAACACATCGCGTCATCTACGTCAGCTGACCTGTAAATGAGCAAAAACTGTTTCCATTGCAAATTTGCGAAATATTCCTTTTTCGAATTGCCTGAAAAACCCCCTTTTTTGCGATAAATGGGAGTTTTTGCAAAATTGACATGTTTCCATTGGGCGTATTTTCAATTTGCAATTTCAATTTGAAGGGTAATGGAAACGCGGATACTGTGATCTCACTCTTATTCTCTCTTCGGTTGCTTCATTCACATGTAGAATGTGCCCTGTGTTTATCATCTTGACACTGACAGAAGGTTAACGTTAAGGTCACAATCACCATCCTGATGCTGGATCTTCACTGGAAGAGCTTCATCTCATTCTCTTCAGAATAATGTCAAGAACCGAGCGGCTAATGTGTTCAAATCAACTCTGAGAGTGTCATAACCAGAGAACAACGTCTGGAGTCGAGCAAACGCATGTTTCCGATGGTTCGTACCTCAGCATGGGGGATTTTGGGTGAGGCGGCGCGTGATCTCCGTCCTGAGCTTGCTGGGGTTTTTTGGCCACTTGTTTGTAGATGTTTCGTGCCGTCACACCCAACCAGAGCATAGTGGACAGAGACGAGTAATGCAACACGATCCCGACCTGAAACACACACAGAACAGTGTTTGAGGCGCAAAACACACTGAAACAATTCCAGATAAAACTAAAGCATGCTATTTTCAGAAGCATATTTGAAGTATCATGTAAATACAATAGTACATGAATATGCTCATAAATAATACTTTTAATTTAATTTACTTGATGCATTAAAAAGTGACAGTAAAGACATTTAAAACGTTGCAAACAATTATATTTCAAATAAATGCTGTTGTTTTGAACTTTCTGTTCATCAAAGAATCCTGAGAAATAAAATATATCACGGTTTCCACAAACATATTCAGAATAATAATCATAACTGTATTTTGAGCATCAAATCATCATATTAGAGTGATTTCTGAAGGATCATGTGACACTGAAGACTGGAGTAATGATGCTGAACATTCAGATTTGATCACAGGAATAAATTACACTTTACTGTATATTCACATAGAAAACAGCTGATTTATATTGAAATAATAATTCACAATAACTGTGTTTTTGATCAAATAAATGCAGCCTTGATGAGCAGGAGAGACTTATTTTAACAACTTAAATCATACTGACCTCAAACTTTTAACAGTAGTAGTATATACAGTATATCGCAGATTTATGATAGTAAAGCTTAATGAAAGCAAATGGGACAGACGTAATTAGCCTCTTTAACAGCTTTGATTAGTGATAATTGTGCCTTTGGTTGTTATCTCTCAAATCAAATACATGAAACACATCAGGTTGGAATGACAGTGACATTAATGTTGTGTAATGTCTCTCATGACCATTGAACCGGATGCATCCAATGTAAAATGAGACACATAAAATAACTGAAATGGTGACTGATCTTAATAATCTCAAGGCCAATTAAACAGCCAGGCCTATTAAAATAAAAACTGGAATTGTATCCTAATGACACTACAATAACACACACACAGATCAACGTTAAGCTCGCTCAGCTGAACATATATCTATATACAGTTCCCGTCTCTGAATGAAATGCTGCGCTGTCATATATTCAGCCGGAATCCTGACTAAATATAATGTCTCTCATCCACTTACGCATCACTCTGTTTGCAGAGACAGCAAATAAAATAATCATATATTTCTCGTCTGGGGAGCCGCGTGGTCTGAGAAAACAACATACATGTTCACAAACACTCGTGTGAAATTACCCAGAAGGATAAAACCCAGATCCATATCATCAGGAGACACTGACTGACGACGCATTCCCATTACACAGATTACACTTTCCCATGTCATCCGTCACTCGGCCAATCAAATCCAGCTTCTCTACATCCCTCTCAGATGAAACACATGAAGATGAATGAATATAAATCTGAGAACGACCTTGAGCCGCGACACTGAACCCTTACAGAAACCCCACAAACCCAGAGACATCCGACCGGAGCTTCTCACCAGAACAACGAGATCAATCGCATGCAAATCTGCGTCTCTGTGATTTTGAATGATTTTGAAATGATTGTTCTGCTCACCAAGCCTGAATATATTTGATTGAAAATACAGTAAAAATTGTTCAATGTTATTAGAAATTAAAATTGCGGTTTTCTATATGAATATATAGTAAAGTGTAATTTATTCCTGTGATCAAATCATCATTACTCCAGGCTTCAGTGTCACATGATCCTTCAGAAATCACTCTAATATGAGGATTTGATGATCAAGAAACATTTCTGAAGGATCATGTGACACTGAAGACTGGAGTAATGATGCTGACAAAAAAAAAAATCATCTTTGGTCACAGGAATAAATTACAGTTTACAGTATATTCACATAGAAAACTGGGTAACACTTTATTTTACAGTGTCCTTGTTACATATGTTACATGTACTTAATAACAGTAAATTATGCATAATTACATGCAACTAACCCTCAACCAAACCCTAACCCTACCATAACCCTATACTGTAGTAAGTACATGTAGTTGCTTAATATTACTCAGTACTTACATATATAATTACACTGTAACAATGACACCTTAAAATAAAGTGTAACCGAAAACTGTTATTTTAAATTGCAACATTATTCACAATTTTTACTGTATTTTTGAACTTGACTTTTTTTATTAAATAAATGCAGCGTTGGTGAGCAGAAAAGACTTATTTCAAGGAATAAACTATAGTTTACAATATATTCAGATAGAAAACAGCTATTTTAAACTGCATTAATATTTCACAATTTTACTATTTTTTTACTGTAAATATTTTTGATGAGATAAATGCCGCCTTGGTGAGCAGAAAAGACTTCTTTTAAAGACAGACAGCACATTCAAAGTGAAAAATGAAAGACCAGTTCTTAAATACATCAAACCCCTCACACAAACCTCTCAACTAACCAATCAAACTTCATATTCACAGACTAAATCATCTAAACTATCAGAATGGCACCACAGGGGAATATATTTATAATATTGGCGCTGTGGTATCAATTTATCAGATATTTACACTCTTTGCCACCTATTTAGAAATTAATTTTGCCATCATTTAGAGCTAACTAGCTCAAAGATACAGCACTCTCTCATTAAAAGCATATAAGCAATACTGCTTGTTTAATCACACACACATTCTCTTCAATAAAACCTCTTTTAATCATCAGAATCCAGTGATTAACCTGCAACTCTGAGCTCTGGTGGCCAACTGGAGATTTTTGACTCATCTAATGCAATGAAGACAATTTCTCCAAAAAGCACAGATTTTTACTATCCACCTTATTCATGACGAGCTTACTGCGTGTTGAATTATGGGAGGCACTTCCGGTTTGGGAAACTTCCATTCAAAAAGACTGAAACGAATCAAATAAAGCTGATCTGTCAATTTTCCTTCATGATTTATTTTCAGACATCATGAGAATAATGTAATACTTGGTATTTTAACGTGAAGAATATCTATGAAGAGCTCTTTTCAGTCGCTGCTTCTTTTCCTCATGATTATTTTCTTTTTTCCCTTTGCAATCCGCTGTAAAAGTATGAAAAAGGACGACATATTCTGCATATTTGTGGACTGTTCTTCCGAATTTAATTACGATATATTCCATTAGTAATTCACTGGAATGCACGAAGACTCACGTCTCGTCTCAGTTTTGTTTTCACAGGTAAATGCAATTTATAATCTGACAAAATGACTAAAATCACTTTGAAATAGTATCACATAATGCTGAAGTTAATGAACATTTTTGATTATGGCGACATAAGTTACATAATACAGATATATATTACTACATATTACGTGCTTTTGAAAGTACCTTGTAGATGCTTTTACACTTTTAAATTTCCTTTTAATGTCTGATGGTTGAAGGGTGAGTAGATTAATGTCATCTCATTGTGACACTTTTTAAACGTTTTGCGTTCATAGAGCGAGTGTTTCACTGATTGTTTACAGCTTAACGGAAGTTACACCCATAATTCACGCAAAGCATCATGGGGCGTAGGAATAAAGTGGATAGGACGTTTATCAGTTATTGGTCATAACATAAAAATTATATTGACTTATTAGACCAGTCAGAATTGTAATATTAGTGCATCTCTAGAGAATTTATCACTGGGTCATATGCATGCATTTAATTCAGGATTGTGCACCATTCAAAATTTAACTGTAAATGTCTCAACAAAAATTTCTGAATTTGATTTGAATATGATCAGCAAACAGGACGAATACTTACACTAGGTTATTGGCCATAACATAAAAATCATAATCAGCTTATTATATCAGTCAGAATTGTAATGTCAGTGCATCTTTAGTGAATTGAGCACTCTCAAAAGCATGCAAATGTTATATAATGTTATAAAATTGTTAGTAAATTACTGGATTTGATTTGATTATGAGTAACAGGATGCAAATTCACATTCAATAAAACTAGAATTAAAAAGCAATGAAATTCACACAAGTGTAGTTTTTAATATTGAGTCTTCTGAATACGAGATTGATGTGAAGCCTGCAGGGTTCAGGACCGAATGAAGACGCCGCACTTATAGAAACGTACAGCGTCCCACTGACCCAAACTTAATTTCATCTTTATCTTTAGTCCATAATGTGGGATGAAATGCAGTCTTCTACACAATGACGAAGCCCGTCGGCACTGCACACGAGAAGAGTCTGAAAGAGCCGATGAGAGCACCTGAAGGCACCACAGCATCTAAAGTGCACATACGTGAAGGTCTGTATAGATCACTTCAAGTGTGTAACGTGTTTTCATTAAGGTCAGAGGACGAGTGCATGAAAAACATGAACACACACACACGCAGCGAGCTCCGTACACACCGCTACACATGAATAATCGATTTCTAGGGCCGGAAAGGCACTGAAGGAGCCGATCTGAGAGGGAGAGATGAAAAGGCACGAGACTCACGGCCTGGCAGATGATGGGGTGTTTGATTCGGTTGATGCCTCCAGCGAACACAGCGAACGTCAGGGCCGAGTGGAAGCAGAAGTTCAGAAGCATGTGCCATCCCTTACGACTGATCCGGATTGTACTGGGAGAGCAGGATAAAACACACACACACAACATATGGTCAACATGTGGAAACCGGATTAAAGCCCTAAAATGTGCCTCTGAGTGCATAAGAGACGTACAGGTCATCAGGACATAAACACACGAGAACTGCAGCAAATACATCATTTCACATCATAAGAGAGAGTTATAGAAATATAACTGAAAACAAAAGAGGTCTGAGAACGCTTTTTAAAAAAAAATTATTTGTGTTTTACATTTTAGTACATATGCTTATTTAAAAAAAAATATTAAATATAAATATATATATATATATATAATATATTTATTTTTTAATATTTTAGAGCATGTTTATATTATTTATATATATTTTTATATTTATATTATAAATAATTATTTGTAGAAAAATATATAAAATAAAAACAATATTAAAATATAAAAAAATATATATTTGAGTATATGTTTATTGTATTTTTGAAATAAAATATATAATCAAATCTAAAACAAAACATACATAATAGAACCAATAAACAAAGAAAATATTATTTAGTATGTTTATTATAAGTGTGTAACGTGTATATATATATATATATATATATATATATATATATATATATATATATATATATTAAAATGTATCATAAAATGCAATGAATTTAATGTTTTAGTTTTTTTAATGTTTTTTTTTTTATTTTTTTTTAAATAAATACACACACACACACACACACACACTCTCAAACCTGGGTCCCCATGAGCACAACATCTTTTTACAAATTTTACGACCTGAAATCTCTTGCTCTCCTTTGTATTTCCTCTCAGAGCGAGTCGATCCAGACGGCCAGTTTCTCACAGCTTAGCTTAAATTAAAAGTCATTATAAAAATCGCACGAACCCGCAGCCCACGATGCATTAAAACGCTGTCTCTGTAAGTTCAGGAACAGATTTCTTCTCTCAGAGCCATAAATCATGAGCTCAGCTCGACTGAAAGAGCAGAGAGTCTCTCTGGGTCACGAGCTCGAACCTGGCATCACTCCAGTGTGTGTGTGTTTGTGTGTGTGTGTGTGTGAGAGACTCAAGCCTGCAGGAAGAAACGATGTGATGGACTTTAAATAGGTCTCACAGCATTTCCACTTACACTCTTGATAAAGTTGGCAGGATCCGCAGCCAAACACAATCATGCTGTGATGGATACGCCTGTCAAACGCACAACTGTGACATCAACTGTGGCTTTTCCTTTTATAGACTCGCAGGCCGACTTATTTCACTGGCCTTATCATATATTTAATATACATTATGGTTTAAAAAGTTTGGGGTCGGTCAGATTTTTTTATGCTTTTGGAAAGAAGTCTCTTCTGCTCATAACAGCTGCATTTATTTGAGGAAAATGCAGTAAAAATTATAATGTAAATCAGCTGTTTTCTATGTGAATATACAGTAAAGTGTAATTTATTCCTGTGATCAAAGCTGAATGTTCAGCATCATTACTCCAGTCTTCAGTGTCACATGATCCGTCAGAAATCACTCTAATATGAGGATTTGATGATCAAGAAACATTTATGATTATTATCAATGTTAAACGCACTTCTTGTGGAAATCGTAATACGTTTTATTTTTCAGGATTCTTTGATGAATAGAAAGTAAAAAAAAAAACAGCATTTATTTGAAACAGAATCTTTTCTAATATTATAAATGTATTCAATGTCCCTTTTTATCAATTTAATGTTTCCCTGCGGAATGAAAGTATTAAAATCGTACTCACCCCAAACTTTTAAACGCTAGTGTAAATGTTTCATAATTTCATACTTCAAAGACAAAAAAGATCATGAAATCAGGCAAACTGATGGTAAAGTATATGCAGAAACTGAGGGCTGAATTCACACAGCAAAAGGTCCATTTCTTCATGTCAGCTCAAATACCAGCATCTTATTCACATGCAACATAGTTTAACACAGTCAAGAAGACGTTATAAGAGTGTGTGCTGAACTTCATCCCACAACATGATGATTAAATCTCTTAAAGAGACACATTAGCCCCAGAGGTTTCCTAGAGAACTCAATAAAGATTCATTTGCGGATAGCCAGAGAAAAGATGACATGATTCTGTGGCTGGAGTGTGATTTCCCCGAAGCCCTGATGATGGACTGATTTCATCTCAAGAGTCTGGCTTGTAAATGAAGGAATCTACATCTACATCTACAGCTCACACACACACACACACACACACACACACACACACACACACACACACACACACACACACACGAGATACGCCTGACTCACAGTCTGAGGAAAACAAATGTCTAACTGAGACGAAAGCTGTGGATCAGAAGTGGGAGTCGTGACAGTATGTGAAATCTGACAGACGTCCACTTCTGACTCATGAGTGTCTTCATGATGGAAGATCAATAAAGCTGAACTATTCATGAGTGTGTGTGTGTGTGTGTGTGTGTGTGTGTGAGTCACAGCCTTATTCACCAGCACATTCACAACAAACTGAAAGACGATCTATTATGCCCTTTTACGTCTTGATTCTACTAGAACAGGTTTTCCTGCTGTAATGTTGATTATTCTCCTCATATTCTCCATTGTTGCGGCTCCTCTCTTCCCAGTCTGTTAGTAACGCTCTGTTTACTTCCTGTCTCTATGAAGCCCCTCCTTCTGAAAAGCACACTGTGCTCTGATTGGTCGGCTGGATCAGTGTGTTGTGATTAGTGTGTTGTGTCGAAAGCCGAATGTGTGCTCTTTAAAGTTTATAATTAACTTTAATTATAAACAAATCCTTGCTGTTCGTATCACTGTGTATCAATTGCTGAGGAAGAGCTGAAATTCAGATATGATGATGAGCGTTTGGTTTCTGACCAATCACAGCAGACTAAGCCATCTGACCAATCACAGCAGAGCAGCTCTCAGATAGGCGGAGCTTAGAGAGACTGAATCTTCAAACGAAGCGTTTCAGACTCTGAGAGAAAAGAGCTGATGTGCAGTGGAGATCATGAGGACATTACAGTGTTTTTGACATTGGATGCGTGTGAACATGTTGTAGGAGAAACTAAACAACATTAGGAACCTTTAAAATAGCATAATAGGGGCTCTTTAATGCCCTACCTGTGGTGCACTATGTAGGTGATGATGGAGGCAAACAGACAGAGGAGCATGACAGCCGTACAGGCGTAAACCACCGGGTGCAGGAACTCTCCCGGATACGGAGGGAACGACAGCACCTTCTTCAGATCCTGAGAGAGAGAGAGAGAGAGAGAGAGAGAGAGAGAGAGAGAGAGAGAGAGAGAGAGAGAGAGCATCAGTTTCCGGCAGGAGCATCAGACACACAGATGCTGCGTTACCATGACAACACTGACTCATGACCAGCAGGAGAACAGAGGAAAAAAATGAGCACTTTCCACACAATCATTGTTTAGTACGGGACATTGTGGATGGAAACATTTGGGATGGGAGAAAAAAATATTTTTCAAATCTGTTGCATTCCCTCGCAAACCTTGTTGTGCGATCGGACACACACACTCCCACAGGCAGTGTTTCAGAGCTCGTACGTTAACAATGGAGCGTTTCATAGTGTTTGAACTTGGACTCAAATATAAAGAAATGCGGTCATGCTAAACTCAGTTCAGTGAAGCTGGCAATATTCACAGATTCAAACTTCCCGGATCAATATTCAGGAGTTAAATGCTGTTACAACACAAATGACACCTATATTTACAATATGAATATGGACAAATGTAACATCCTTAAAATAATTGAACATTCCATATAATTGTAACATCCATGAAAATACATAATTTTATCTTTCTACAGAACGCTGGGAAAACAAATAAATAGGAAAACTTTAGTTTATGGTCCAATTCTCACTATTAACTAGTTGCTTATTATCATGCATACATTACTAGGATATTGGCTGTTTATTAGTGATTATAAACACCTATTAATCTGCATGACCATATTCTACATCACTTGTAGGTTGGAGATGATATTGAGGATATTTTGAAATATACATATTTATTTATTTAGGGTTAAATGTTTTTAGGAGTTTAAAGTTAAGTGAAAGTAATGCATTATACTTATACAACACATAATACATAGACAATTTTAGGAAATTTTATATATATATATATCATATTTTGTATATATATTGCATATATATTTATATTATATGTCAAATTTTGATCAAATCTCCCATAAAATAAATGTGAGTGTGTGTGTGAGAGAGTAAGTGTGTGTGTGAGAGAGAGAAAGAAAGAGAGAGAGAGAGAGAGAGAGAGAGAGAGAGTGTGTGAGTGTGTGTGTGTGTGTGTGATGGTTTGCAAAACTTAAGAGACAAATCTGTACCCCCAAAATATATTCCAGAACAGAATAAATCTCATGAAACCAGTCAAGAAAATATTCATGTTGTTTTAAAATGAAAATGTCCAGTGACACACACTCAACAGCAGCGCAACAACCTGAAATACAACAAACACAACCCTGTCAGTCTGATTGCTTTAATATTCTCTTTTTCCTCTCACAAACATCTTAATCAGACAATCATTAATCTTTTCACATCAAGCAAAAAACAGATATTTTCCTGCCACACACAAACATCATTAGACAACGAGCACACTAAACTGAGCTGCTCACGCGAGACTGAAACACTCACTGAAAGGGGGGGGTATAATGCACTTTTCACAAGATGTAAAGTCTTTGATGTCCCGAGAGTGTGTGTGTGAAGGTTTAGCTCTAAATTCCCCACAGATATTTTTATATAGCATGTTAAAATGGTCACTTTTTGAGGGTGAGCAAAAACACACCATTTTGTGTCTGTTCCTTTAAATGCAAATGAGCTGCTGCTCCCGGCGCAGGGGGCGGAGCTTCAACAGCTCGTGTCCTTTTACCTCACACACACACACACGCAATGAAAATGTCAAAAACTTTTAGCCTTTTATGTTCAAACCGGAGTCAGACAAAGATGGAGAGACTCAAGAAGAAGCGACAACATGTAGAAGCAACAGGACATTTCTGAATGGTTAGTTGATGAATTTATGTAGATGATGTGTAGTTATCTTCTAGTCATTGATTAGCATATTCTGTCTTGATAATCTATAAATCGTGTTCAGGGGGCGGGGTTTATGTAAATTCTAGGGTTGGTGATGTCACTAACCCGGGAGGAATGTGGTGTAGTCTCTACCAGCCGTTTGTTGTAGTCCTTAAAAAACATTTATTTTAAAGCAAATATCTCCCTTTGCTTTGAACTTTGAGCGTTGTAACTTTGCAGATGTTGTTTATGCTCAAACAGCAACATTACACACTAACTAAAGTTAGAAAAGTCAAATCATAATCAACCACCCCTTTAATACTATATTCACACCAGCTTCATCATAACCCCCGTCACATGTCATATAGGAGGATCTTTTGGGTTTATTTCCAGCAATATTCAGATTAAAGAAGGATGTAACGTTTCAACCCTTATTTTAAAGTGAATCATATTCCAATATTTCATCAAAGGACATCTATTGATGTCTGGGCTGAGACCTGAATATCTTCTGACCTTTGACCTGCACCTGGAAAAACCAGCAATGACAAATTACCATTATTTTCAAGAGAGAAAGAGACGAGGTTTGGAAATGCTTATCGAGACCGAGTGGGAGAAATACTAAGACTTGTAAATATTCATCTCCATAAACTAGGCGAGGGATTTACACACACACACACACACACACACACACACACACACACACACACACACACACACACACACACACACACACACACACACACACACACACACACACACACACACACACACACACTCACACAAATCCTCTGGCTGGCGGCCTGAACATTCGCAGGCTTGATCCTCTTATGAAACGGGCTGTTATGAAAACTTAGAAAAAGCATCTAAACTAAACCTGAGATCAGACGAGCACAAGATATCGACATCAATACGCAGATTATTAATAACCTCATAAAACAAAGCAGGACAAGCTGTATCTCTCATTCAATCAAATGAAGAACATAACATATCAAAGACAACAGACCTTCATTACAAGTCATTTTGATTCTGTAATTATTGTTATCATCCCAAATTAATTATATAACTGTTGTTGTTTACGTAATACATTCCTACAGAAATCAATTATAATATAATGAGTAAAATCTCTGGATGATCTGAAATGAAGATAACTGATAAATCAAACGTTTCCAGTCAGCATTCAGTGTTTCCATCAGGACAGACGCAGAAAACAAGATGTTCTGCTGCTAAAACAGGACAAATGATGGAATAATCACACACTACAGTCCGGCACAGCCTCGAACATATCATTTGTGGATAAAAACATTAAAATAACTGGCATTTGTACTCATTCACAACTGAAAGGATTACATTAATAGTAAAAAATAGGTTATAGTATCACATATCAGGATTTTTTGGCTCATATAAGATGAAATAGTGAGAATATAGAGGAAAAACAGCTCAGTTTTATTCAAGACTCAAACTGAGCAAAAATATTCTGCAAATACTGATATTCACATGGACAAAAAGATTAAATTCTGATGCTTGTAATGTAAATCAATGATACTTATATAAAATGCTTATAAATATCTGTCAATGATATGTCATAGTAAGATGATATTTAAATGCTTAGTTTTATGATCAAAGCTCTATTTTTAAAGAATATAATGCAATTATGATTGAGAGATGAACAAACCTTCCTCAAAAGTCTGATGATCATATTTGATACTCATGATTTTTATAATAAATGATGATGGATAATGAAGTAAACCTGCTTCAGTCCAGCTGAAATATTACTAGCAATATCAAAGTTATTCTTGCGTTTCCTTGATAATATCAGAGCAGATTTGACACAGAAAGACACGAGAAGCTCGAGCTGAAGGACGTTTGTACTATTACACTAAAATACTTTTACTTGATAAAAAAAGTTTTTTGACTCTTACTGGATAGTAAACTATCAATCAGAGACAGAAGGACTGGAGGAGATTGAGTGCGTATATCGGCATATAGCAGAATATGTAAATGACACGAATGATCTCACAACATCCCAAGAGCTACAGTTCATTGAATTAATAATGAACAATAGTTAACAGAAGAACTATGTAGGAGGATTCGACTGTAAAACAAAGTGAGAATTGCACAGCGCATCTGACCTGAAATAACCTGCATCACACAAACGTATACTGTATATATAAAGCATGTTGAGGAATCTGGAGATAAGAGATGCGTGAGAAATCATCTATACTAATGCATATCAACACTATATGTGACCCTGGACCGCAAAACCAGTCACATGGGTCCATTTTTTGAAACTGAGATTTATACATCATCTGAAAGTTGAATAAATAAGCTTTCCATTGATGTATGTTTGCTAGGATAGGGCAATATTTGTCCGAAATCTGGAATCTGAGGGTGCAAAAAAATCGAAACACTGAGAAAATCACCTTTAAATTTGTGCATTTATATTCACGATTGTGCTGCATTCACTCACAAAAATTATTTTTTTTGATATATTTACGGTAGGAAATGTACAAAATATCTTCATTGAACATGATCTTTACTTAATATCCTAATTATTTTTGGCATAAAAGAAAAATCAATCATTTTGAACCATACAATGTATAGTTGGCTATTGCCACAGATATACCCGTGCGACTCGAGACTGGTGACGTGATCCAGGGTCACATATTTAACCGATCAGACTGTATTTTTCATCAGTTTATTCCCAGCACAACAACAGCGAGAAGCAGTGATACGATGTAGCATTGATTAATGTCATAATCATAAGTTAACAAACAAGTATTCATTACTTCAGTGAGCTCAATGTTTCTGCATTAAATTATTACATTGTTTAAATTAGTACATTTTGAGCTAACTGTGTGATTTGTATATGTACATTTCTGAAATACATAACTTAGACAGTGTCCTCTGATAACACATCACTGTAAACCGTAATGTGAACTCATGAACTTTCTGTAAAGCTGCTCTGAAACGACGTGTATTGTAAAAAGCGCTGTACAAGTAAATGTGAATTGAATTGACCTCAAATAACACAAAAGACGTTTAACAGCGGACCCGTTGCATAACAGCACGATTTCAACACTCGACCGATTCACACTAGAACAAATTACTGGTGAGGTTACGCAACAATGAGCGAGAGAGGAAGAGGAGTGACAGGAGCGGATGAGAGGAAGGATTGAACACATTATCACGTCCCTGTCCTTCACATGAGCTTCACTACACACGTGTGTGTCCTTCAGGAGCGATTCAGATAATGGTGTCGTGTTTAACAAGAAAGTCTTTAATATCTCAGACTCGTGACGTCTGTAGAACACGCTGAAACCGCCAATCTCACAAAACCTCAGAAAAATAAAGAAAGCAATTTCCATAAAAGAAATAAAGCATATTTTTAAGAGTGTTTCACACTATTAGCATATTCGCATCTGTTTTCCTCAGCTGTAAACACAGATCTGAGGAGGAGACGCGGCTCTGACGCCGGTAGCGAACGAGGAGAGACAGGTGCGCTTCAGTATTCGGGCTTTTCAGGGGTGCATCTTGTGACATCACTTCCTGTTTCTGGTTAAGTTCATATTTTAGTCGACCAGAGTTCGTTTGGAAGCAAACAATTTAATAATAACAATTTAAGCAAACAAATTAATAATTAGGATTATTATAATTTTTAATTATGTTTTTGAAATTTTCATGAAATAAATAAATAAATAAATAAATAAATATATATATATATATATATATATATATATATATATACATATATATATACACACATATATACATAAATATATATATATATATATACACATATATACATAAATATATATATATACACACACACACACACACACACACACACACACACACACACACACACACACACACACACACACACACACACGTATATATACACATTTATACACATATATACACACATTTATACACACACATATATATATACACATTTATACACACATACATAAATATACACATATATACATACACATATATTTACAAACATATATACACACACACACATACATATACATATATATATACAGTATATATAGTATACACAAACACATATATATTAGTGCTCTCAAATTGTTTAATCGGGATTAATTGCATCCAACAAAAGAGTTTATTTAATATGTGTGTATATGTGTATACACATCAATTTGACATTGACATATACACACACACACATATATACATTATATATATATATATAAGAATATAAGAAGTATAATAAACAGTACAGAAACTACTAAACTGATTAGAATTTAATGAGACTCACCAATAATAATATTAATAATGCATAAGTATAATGTCTAAATTATTTTCAAGAAAATTTAGGAGAAAATCTGCTTTAAGAAATGAATGTCACATCGCAAATCATGATGATAACTGTCCTAAAAATAGGCATATTTTTCTTCATGATTCTGTGCCATTCTCCTCTACATCTGATTCACTCGAGGGTTGATCACGACAGAACGCATGTGTGTGTGAAATCCATCAGCTGAACACACAGTAACGCTGCTCTGTTTGTTTGCACACAATGAAAGCGTGTCTCTGATAGAAACATCTCCAGGCCGAGCGCTGATTAACTTTAATCATTTACACAAGCATTAGACAGATCTGAGCCACGCGAGACCTTGATGATCACCTGCTCACTTTCATGTGCATTTACACTGAATCACCCCCATAAAGAGAGCGAGAAACACTGAGATCATCAAGACACCGTCAGAAAAGCCCTGTGTGTGATGCTGTTGAGGAGAGATTAAAGGACGCACACACACACACACACGTCCTCCAGCATCTGCGTGCACAGGTGTGTTCAGGATCAGAGTCACCTGAGCATCTGTCAGCCAATCAGAATCAACATCAGCTGTGTAGGAAGATGATATTTCAGCAGTTCAGTTATGAGGCATTATCAGCCATAAACACACCATAACCACTGCTACTGTCAAGACACATCGAGAACACGCTTCACATCATGATTAAAAGATAGAAACGGGAGATTAGATTTTGTATTGTGACATTATTTTCATGACTGTTAAGCACATTTACTTTTCTCGTTATCATAATGCTAAACAAATAAATAAATGAATGTAAAAAATATACATACTGTATGTATATACATAAATAGCAAATTATTCATAAATCATGGCAGTATTTGCTGTAAAGCATTTATGCTGATTTAATCAGTATACAATGCATTTATATACAGATTAATTCAATATTTAATTTTATATACTGAATAAATAAAATAAATTATTTATAAATCATGTTTTATTGTCTTTAAGCTGATTTAAAGGCAATACAATTTTTTTTTAAACATGCACTGTATTACAGTCGTTATATGATGTGCTGTATTGATAAAACCAAACAACTGAACCACACAGACACAATACAGTTCTGAGAATTAGGGTGGAAAATGTGTTTAATTGCCATGAAAATAAATTCACAAATAAAAACTTAGCCTTAAAACAGGCATTATCTTAAAAGCAAAATATTATTAAACAAAGAAAAAACAACAAGAACATTTTGGAATAAGATTAAGATTATTTATTTATTTATTGACAATTCAAATAATTTCCCCTCGAACGAACGAATGAACGAGTCAATCAATGAGTCAATCAATGAATCAATCAATGAGTCAATCAATGAGTCAATCTAACCCCTAAAAATAGACTTCATTTTCAAAACAAATATCTTAATTTTGGGCAGAAATGTGACCTGGACATGTTTTCATGAGATAATTCTGTCCATCTTTTGTGAAAGCCCAGTGAGAGGTGTAACAGCAGACACAGCGAGAGTAAATCACACACGGCTGATGAGTGTTTCCTCCGTTTGCCAGAGTAAAGCAGCGGCAGCTTCAGAGAACACTGGAAACACACCGCTGTGTATCTGAGCACCAGATTAAGATGAGGCTTTGAGACAGGGACGTTTCCAGGGAGGCTGATGTGCAAATTAATATTTATCAAACCCGCTCTCTTTACTGTGGAACAGTGGAACTGAAACACTGAAGCACTGAAACACTGAATCACTGAAGCACTGAAACACTGAATAACTGAAACGCTGAAGCACTGAATCACTGAAACACTGAAGCACTGAAGCACTGAAGCACTGAAACACTGAAGCACTGAAACACTGAAGCACTGAAGCACTGAGACACTGAAACACTGAAACACTGAAGCACTGAAGCACTGAAACACTGAAGCACTGAAACACTGAAGCACTGAAGCACTGAAACACTGAAACACTGAAACACTGAAACACTGAAGCACTGAAGCACTGAAACACTGAAACACTGAAACACTGAAACACTGAAGCACTGAAACACTGAAGCACTGAAGCACTGAAGCACTGAAGCACTGAAGCACTGAAACACTGAAGCACTGAAGCACTGAGACACTGAAACACTGAAACACTGAATCACTGAAACACTGAAGCACTGAAACACTGAAACACTGAAACACTGAAACACTGAAACACTGAAGCACTGAAGCACTGAAACACTGAAGCACTGAAGCACTGAAGCACTGAAACACTGAAGCACTGAAACACTGAAGCACTGAAGCACTGAGACACTGAAACACTGAAACACTGAAACACTGAAACACTGAAACACTGAAGCACTGAAACACTGAAGCACTGAATCACTGAATCACTGAATCACTGAAGCACTGAAACACTGAATCACTGAAGCACTGAAGCACTGAAGCACTGAAACACTGAATCACTGAAGCACTGAAACACTGAAGCACTGAAACACTGAATCACTGAAGCACTGAAACACTGAATCACTGAAGCACTGAAACACTGAAGCACTGAAGCACTGAAACACTGAAACACTGAATCACTGAATCACTGAAGCACTGAATCACTGAATCACTGAAGCACTGAAGCACTGAAACACTGAAACACTGAATCACTGAAGCACTGAAACACTGAAGCACTGAAGCACTGAAACACTGAAACACTGAATCACTGAATCACTGAAGCACTGAAACACTGAAACACTGAAGCACTGAAGCACTGAAGCACTGAAACACTGAAGCACTGAAACACTGAAGCACTGAAACACTGAAGCACTGAAGCACTGAAGCACTGAAGCACTGAAGCACTGAAACACTGAATCACTGAAACACTGAAGCACTGAAGCACTGAAACACTGAAGCACTGAAACACTGAAGCACTGAAGCACTGAAGCACTGAAGCACTGAAGCACTGAAACACTGAAACACTGAATCACTGAAGCACTGAAACACTGAAGCACTGAAGCACTGAAACACTGAAGCACTGAAGCACTGAGACACTGAAGCACTGAAACACTGAAGCACTGAAACACTGAAGCACTGAAGCACTGAAACAATGAAACACTGAAGCACTGAAGCATTGAAGCACTGAGACACTGAAGCACTGAAACACTGAAGCACTGAAGCACTGAAGCACTGAAACACTGAAGCACTGAAGCACTGAGACACTGAAGCACTGAAACACTGAAGCACTGAAACACTGAAACACTGAAGCACTGAAACACTGAAGCACTGAAACACTGAAGCACTGAAGCACTGAGACACTGAAGCACTGAGACACTGAAGCACTGAAGCACTGAAACAATGAAACACTGAAGCACTGAAGCACTGAAGCACTGAATCACTGAAACACTGAAGCACTGAAACACTGAAGCACTGAGACACTGAGACACTGAAGCACTGAAACACTGAAGCACTGAAACACTGAAGCACTGAAGCACTGAGACACTGAAGCACTGAAGCACTGAAGCACTGAATCACTGAAACACTGAAGCACTGAAACACTGAAGCACTGAAACACTGAAGCACTGAAGCACTGAGACACTGAAGCACTGAGACACTGAAGCACTGAAGCACTGAAGCACTGAATCACTGAGACACTGAGACACTGAAGCACTGAAACACTGAAGCACTGAAGCACTGAGACACTGAAGCACTGAGACACTGAAGCACTGAAGCACTGAAGCACTGAATCACTGAAACACTGAAGCACTGAAGCACTGAAGCACTGAATCACTGAAACACTGAAGCACTGAAACACTGAAGCACTGAGACACTGAAACACTGAAGCACTGAAACACTGAAGCACTGAAACACTGAAGCACTGAAGCACTGAGACACTGAAGCACTGAAGCACTGAAGCACTGAATCACTGAAACACTGAAGCACTGAAACACTGAAGCACTGAAGCACTGAAGCACTGAAGCACTGAAACACTGAGACACTGAAGCACTGAAGCACTGAAACACTGAAGCACTGAAGCACTGAAGCACTGAAACACTGAAACACTGAATCACTGAAGCACTGAAGCACTGAAGCACTGAAACACTGAAACACTGAATCACTGAAGCACTGAAACACTGAAGCACTGAAGCACTGAAACACTGAATCACTGAATCACTGAAGCACTGAAGCACTGAAGCACTGAAGCACTGAAACACTGAAGCACTGAGACACTGAAGCACTGAAGCACTGAAGCACTGAAACACTGAAGCACTGAAACACTGAAGCACTGAAACACTGAATCACTGAATCACTGAAGCACTGAAGCACTGAATCACTGAAGCACTGAATCACTGAAACAATGAAACACTGAAGCACTGAAGCACTGAAGCACTGAATCACTGAAGCACTGAAACACTGAAACACTGAAACACTGAATCACTGAAGCACTGAAACACTGAAACACTGAAGCACTGAGACACTGAAGCACTGAAACACTGAAGCACTGAAGCACTGAAACACTGAAGCACTGAAACACTGAAACACTGAAGCACTGAAACACTGAAGCACTGAAGCACTGAAGCACTGAAACACTGAAGCACTGAAGCACTGAAGCACTGAAGCACTGAAACACTGAAGCACTGAAGCACTGAAGCACTGAAACACTGAAGCACTGAAGCACTGAAGCACTGAAACACTGAAACACTGAATCACCGAAGCACTGAAACACTGAAACACTGAAGCACTGAAGCACTGAAACACTGAATCACTGAATCACTGAAGCACTGAAGCACTGAAGCACTGAAGCACTGAAACACTGAAGCACTGAGACACTGAAGCACTGAAGCACTGAAACAATGAAACACTGAAGCACTGAAGCACTGAAGCACTGAATCACTGAAACACTGAAGCACTGAAACACTGAAGCACTGAATCACTGAAACACTGAAACACTGAAGCACTGAAGCACTGAAGCACTGAAGCACTGAAACACTGAAGCACTGAAGCACTGAAGCACTGAAACACTGAAACACTGAATCACTGAAGCACTGAAACACTGAAACACTGAAGCACTGAAGCACTGAAACACTGAATCACTGAATCACTGAAGCACTGAAGCACTGAAGCACTGAAGCACTGAAACACTGAAGCACTGAGACACTGAAGCACTGAAGCACTGAAACAATGAAACACTGAAGCACTGAAGCACTGAAGCACTGAATCACTGAAACACTGAAGCACTGAAACACTGAAGCACTGAATCACTGAAACACTGAAACACTGAGACACTGAAGCACTGAAACACTGAAGCACTGAAACACTGAAGCACTGAAGCACTGAGACACTGAAGCACTGAAGCACTGAAGCACTGAATCACTGAAACACTGAAGCACTGAAACACTGAAGCACTGAAACACTGAAGCACTGAAGCACTGAGACACTGAAGCACTGAGACACTGAAGCACTGAAGCACTGAAGCACTGAAGCACTGAAGCACTGAAGCACTGAATCACTGAGACACTGAGACACTGAAGCACTGAAACACTGAAGCACTGAAGCACTGAGACACTGAAGCACTGAGACACTGAAGCACTGAAGCACTGAAGCACTGAAGCACTGAAACAATGAAACACTGAAGCACTGAAGCACTGAAGCACTGAAGCACTGAAGCACTGAATCACTGAAACACTGAAGCACTGAAGCACTGAAGCACTGAATCACTGAAACACTGAAGCACTGAAACACTGAAGCACTGAGACACTGAGACACTGAAGCACTGAAACACTGAAGCACTGAAACACTGAAGCACTGAAGCACTGAGACACTGAAGCACTGAAGCACTGAAGCACTGAATCACTGAAACACTGAAGCACTGAAGCACTGAGACACTGAAGCACTGAAGCACTGAGACACTGAAGCACTGAAGCACTGAAACACTGAAGCACTGAAACACTGAAGCACTGAAGCACTGAAACACTGAAGCACTGAAACACTGAAGCACTGAAGCACTGAAACAATGAAACACTGAAGCACTGAAGCACTGAAACACTGAAGCACTGAAGCACTGAAGCACTGAATCACTGAAACACTGAAGCACTGAAGCACTGAAGCACTGAAGCACTGAAACACTGAAGCACTGAAGCACTGAAGCACTGAAGCACTGAAACACTGAAGCACTGAAACACTGAAGCACTGAAACACTGAAGCACTGAAACACTGAGACACTGAAGCACTGAAACACTGAAGCACTGAAGCACTGAAGCACTGAAGCACTGAGACACTGAAGCACTGAAGCACTGAGACACTGAAGCACTGAAACACTGAAGCACTGAAGCACTGAGACACTGAAGCACTGAAACACTGAAGCACTGAAACACTGAAGCACTGAAGCACTGAAGCACTGAAGCACTGAAGCACTGAAGCACTGAAGCACTGAAGCACTGAAACACTGAAGCACTGAAACACTGAAGCACTGAAGCACTGAAGCACTGAAGCACTGAAACACTGAGACACTGAAGCACTGAAGCACTGAAACACTGAAGCACTGAAACACTGAAGCACTGAAGCACTGAAGCACTGAAGCACTGAAGCACTGAAGCACTGAAGCACTGAAGCACTGAAGCACTGAAGCACTGAAGCACTGAAGCACTGAAACACTGAAGCACTGAAACACTGAAGCACTGAAGCACTGAAACACTGAAGCACTGAAACACTGAGACACTGAAGCACTGAGACACTGAAGCACTGAAGCACTGAAGCAATGAGACACTGAAGCACTGAAGCACTGAGACACTGAAACACTGAAGCACTGAAGCACTGAAACACTGAAGCACTGAAGCACTGAAACACTGAAGCACTGAAGCACTGAAACACTGAAGCAATGAGACACTGAAGCACTGAAACACTGAAGCACTGAAACACTGAAGCACTGAAACACTGAAGCACTGAAGCACTGAAACACTGAATCACTGAATCACTGAATCACTGAATCACTGAAACACTGAATCACTGAATCACTGAATCACTGAAACACTGAAGCACTGAAGCACTGAAGCACTGAAGCACTGAAACACTGAAGCACTGAAGCACTGAAGCACTGAAGCACTGAATCACTGAAGCACTGAAGCACTGAAACACTGAAACACTGAATCACTGAAGCACTGAAGCACTGAAGCACTGAAACACTGAAGCACTGAGACACTGAAGCACTGAAGCACTGAGACACTGAAACACTGAAACACTGAAACACTGAAGCACTGAATCACTGAAACACTGAAGCACTGAAGCACTGAAGCACTGAAGCACTGAAGCACTGAAGCACTGAATCACTGAAGCACTGAAGCACTGAGACACTGAAGCACTGAAGCACTGAAGCACTGATGACACTGAAGCACTGAAGCACTGAAGCACTGAGACACTGAAACACTGAAACACTGAAACACTGATGACACTGAGGCACTGAAGCACTGAAGCACTGAAGCACTGAAACACTGAAGCACTGAAACACTGAAACACTGAAGCACTGAAACACTGAAACACTGAAGCACTGAAGCACTGAAGCACTGAAGCACTGAGACACTGAAACACTGAAGCACTGAAGCACTGAAACACTGAAACACTGAAGCACTGAAACACTGAAACACTGAAGCACTGAAGCACTGAAGCACTGAAACAATGAAACACTGAAGCACTGAAGCACTGAAGCACTGAATCACTGAAACACTGAAGCACTGAATCACTGAATCACTGAAGCACTGAAGCACTGAAACACTGAATCACTGAAACACTGAAGCACTGAATCACTGAATCACTGAATCACTGAAACACTGAAGCACTGAAGCACTGAAGCACTGAAGCACTGAATCACTGAATCACTGAATCACTGAATCACTGAAGCACTGAAGCACTGAAACACTGAAACACTGAAGCACTGAAACACTGAAGCACTGAAGCACTGAAGCACTGAATCACTGAAGCACTGAAGCACTGAATCACTGAAACAATGAAACACTGAAACACTGAAGCACTGAAGCACTGAATCACTGAAACACTGAAGCACTGAAGCACTGAATCACTGAATCACTGAAACAATGAAACACTGAAACAATGAAACACTGAAGCACTGAAGCACTGAAGCACTGAAACACTGAAACACTGAAACAATGAAACACTGAAACAATTAGGGCTGGGTTTCGATTCAAATTTCAAGAATCGATTCGATTCCGATTCTCAAGATCTTGAATCGATTATCATTATTCGATTCGATCCGATCCGATCTTCGAGATTTAGATAATGGTTTTTGAAAAAAGCATTTTTTTCCAGCTGTTACCTGAATTACAGGACTGTAGTTATGCAACATATTGATACTATTATTATAGACATTCAACTGCAAATTAATGGAGTATTGGTGGTTGTAAAGAACAATCCCCCTTCCAGAGTGTTGATACAACTGCTTTCACAAACTTGCACTGGTGTAGACGACCGAGGACGCAGAGGTATATCAGCAGCAGTAGAGCGATTATTTAGACGCGAACCTGATGTATTATTAAAAATGACATTAAGAATTTTCCAAAAAGCTGCTACAGTTCAGATGCAAATGCACCTTTATTTTTTTATTTTAATGATCAACATTTAGAACACATTTGTTCTAAGCCAGTGCAAATGTAAACAGATTTTTGGTTACTGGCTTCACAGTAAACAGACAACATTACACAGATGCGCGGATGGGCTATTACTTCAACTGCATCACAAAACTCATCCGTCCGCAACAACGTTTTTGACCAATTTTCAAAACCGCACCCGCCCGCCATCCACTTAATGTATGCATATATTTTTTATTTGATTGGTTAACCGCCCGCCACCCATCCGAATTTAATTAAAATATAATTTTTCGTCACGTCATCCGCCCGATCCACGGTTTATCCGCGGAGTCCGCGGCTGTAACCGCCAACCGCGCATCTCTACAATGTAAATAAAATTTGAACTTACAAAACCTTTAGAAAACCTTTGCTTTTGTCAAGCTCGTTCTCTGCATTGCTTCTGAACCCGAAATGGTGCCAGATCGCAGCTTTGAGTGTTTCTGGAGTTTTCAAAGCAACCGCTTGCTTAATGTTACTGACGTTGTTTTAATGTCCTTCCACCTCGCGCGCATGCGTCAACACAGCCCTAGAAACAATGAAACACTGAAACACTGAAACAATGAAACAATGAAACACTGAAACACTGAAACACTGAAACACTGGACTGACCAATCAACATCCAGGATCAACTACCATCATTCTGTAATTTCATTGAGAAAATCTAGATCTCTGGCGGACTGCAGGCGCATGCATTACAGTACAGATGCATTACAGTACAGATGCATTACAGTACAGATGCCTTACAGTGAGTAATGAGGCATTACAGTACAGATGCATTACAGTACAGATGCCTTACAGTGAGTAATGAGGCATTACAGTACAGATGCATTACTGTACAGATGCATTACAGTACAGATGCATTACAGTACAGATGCATTACAGTACAGATGCATTACTGTACAGATGCATTACAGTACAGATGCATTACAGTACAGATGCATTACAGTACAGATGCCTTACAGTGAGTAATGAGGCATTACAGTACATATGCATTACAGTACAGATGCCTTACAGTGAGTAATGAGGCATTACAGTACAGATGCATTACTGTACAGATGCATTACAGTGAGTAATGAGGCATTACAGTACAGATGCATTACAGTACAGATGCCTTACAGTGAGTAATGAGGCATTACAGTACAAATGTATTACAGTACAGATGCCTTACAGTGAGTAATGAGGCATTACAGTACAGATGCATTACTGTACAGATGCCTTACAGTGAGTAATGAGGCATTACTGTACAGATGCATTACTGTACAGATGCATTACAGTATAGATGCATTACAGTATAGATGCATTACAGTACAGATGCATTACTGTACAGATGCCTTACAGTGAGTAATGAGGCATTACAGTACAGATGCATTACTGTACAGATGCATTACAGTATAGATGCATTACAGTACAGATGCATTACTGTACAGATGCCTTACAGTGAGTAATGAGGCATTACTGTACAGATGCATTACTGTACAGATGCATTACAGTATAGATGCATTACAGTACAGAAGCATTACTGTACAGATGCCTTACAGTGAGTAATGAGGCATTACAGTACAGATGCATTACAGTACAGATGCATTACAGTATAGATGCATTACTGTATAGATGCATTACTGTACAGATGCCTTACAGTGAGTAATGAGGCATTACAGTACAGATGCATTACAGTACAGGTGCATTACAGTACAGGTGCATTACTGTACAGATGCATTACTGTACAGAAGCCTTACTGTACAGATGCATTACAGTACAGAAGCCTTACTGTACAGATGCATTACTGTATAGATGCATTACTGTACAGAAGCCTTACTGTACAGATGCATTACAGTACAGATGCCTTACTGTACAGATGCAATACAGTACAGACGCATTACTGTACAGAAGCATTACAGTATAGATGCATTACAGTACAGATGCATTACAGTACAGATGCATTACTGTACAGATGCATTACTGTACAGAAGCCTTACTGTACAGATGCATTACAGTACAGAAGCCTTACTGTACAGATGCATTACTGTACAGATGCATTACTGTACAGAAGCCTTACTGTACAGATGCATTACAGTACAGATGCCTTACTGTACAGATGCATTACAGTACAGATGCATTACTGTACAGATGCCTTACAGTGAGTAATGAGGCATTACAGTACAGATGCATTACAGTATAGATGCATTACAGTACAGATGCATTACATTATAGATGCATTACAGTACAGATGCATTAAATTATAGATGCATTACAGTACAGATGCATTACAGTACAGATGCATCACAGTAATGAGAACTGGGGTGGAAAATGTGCTTAATTATCATGAAAATAAATAAATGAAAAAAACATAGCCCTAAAATAGGCATATTCTTCAAAGCAAAATACTGTCTATTCTGTGATTATTAAATAATGGGGGAATAAAACATTTAGGAACAAGAACAAGGTTTTTTCACAATGTGACATTTTTATTGACAACTAAGCACATTCTCCCATCAAATTCCCATTACTACAATGCACATAAATGAATATATCAATAAATCATGGTAGTATTCATTGTCTTGCCTGCTTTAATTACCTTTTAAATGCAGTGTCATTTTATTATTTATTATTAATTGTATTATTAATTACTTGTTGAGAATGATACAAAATTAAACGGAGAGGCATTAAATAAATGAGAATCGGGGTGGAAATTGTGCAGAATTATCATGAAAATAATGTTACAATATGGGGGGGGGGGGTATGTAGCCCTCGTTTTTTGCTTTACATTTTTGGCTGAAATGTGACCGGGACATATTTCCAAGAGATTACTGAAGGAAAAACATTAGATTTTTTACATGGTGACATTAAGCAAGAGCATTTTCCCCTTCCTGGCTGCGTGCAACAAAAACCTGTTACTAAAGACACGACTCTGCGCGCCAGAATCCATCATCATTTGAGCACGGCCTTATGTACGCCGCTACGCTTCCCTCTCTGTGCAATCTCTCTGCACTCTTTGATTATGTCGTGCATGACGGTCCAATCTCACACACTGACAGCTCTTCTGGCCCGTAAGCGGCGCCTCAGCCCGTCCCGGAACCATTTACATGTGGGCCGCTCATTAGGACGCTGTGTGGCCCGGGCCAGGGCTAATCTCAGCACACAGATTAGATTTCAGCTTTGATAGTCCGGCGCATCGCTCATCTGCCCCGCGGGTGTTAGCGTCAGACCGACACGGGTGTTGAGACCCAGATCGACACACACACATGCACATGAGGAGTCACTCACGCACATTAATCTGTGTGTACGAGCAAAGTGTTACAGGGAGCAGGAGCTTTTTCTTCCTTCAAATAATGATTCATCTACAACTGCGAACGTTTAGTAGGTGAGTATATATCCCGACCCGCTACACTACTGTAACACACACACACACAGAGAAACACACAGACACACACACACACACACACACACACACAGAGAAACACACGAACCCGCCACACTACTGTTACACACACACAGAGAAACACACAGACCTGCTACACTACTGTAACACACACAGAGAAACACACAGACCTGCTACACTACTGTAACACACACAGAGAAACACACAGATCTGCTACACTACTGTTACACACACACAGAGAAACACACAGACCTGCTACACTACTGTAACACACACAGAGAAACACACAGACCTGCTACACTACTGTAAAACACACAGAGAAACACACAGAGAAACACACAGACCCGCCACACTACTGTAACACACACACAGAGAAACATACAGACCTGCTACACTACTGTAACACACACACACACACACACACACACACACACACACACACACAGAGAAACACACAGACCCGCCACACTACTGTAACACACACACACAGAGAAACACACAGACCCGCCACACTACTGTAACACACACACACACAGAGAAACACACAGACCCGCCACACTACTGTAACACACACACAGAGAAACACGCAGACCCGCCACACTACTGTCACACTCCTTGCCACTGTTGCCTTTGGCTTGCTCAGTTGGGGATACTTAATTTAATAAATCAATCAACAATACTATTGATCAGCATTACCAAACGTGGACGTTTTACACTAGAAACAAACACTGATGTACTATTTTATTTAATACTGTGAAGCTGCTTTGATACAATCTGTATTGTGAAAAGCGCTATATAAATAAAGTTGACTTACTGTAACACACACAGAGAGAAACACACAGACCTGCTACACTACTGTAACACACACAGAGAAACACACAGACCTGCTACACTACTGTAACACACACAGAGAGAAACACACAGACCTGCTACACTACTGTAACACACACAGAGAAACACACAGACCCGCCACACTACTGTAACACACACACACACACACAGAGAAACACACAGACCCGCCACACTACTGTAACACACACACAGAGAGAAACACACAGACCCGCCACAACTACTGTAACACACACAAACACACAGACCCGCCACACTACTGTAACACACACAAACACACAGACCCGCCACACTACTGTAACACACACACACGCAGACCCGCTACACTACTGTAACACACACACACACGCAGAGAAACACACAGACCCGCCACACTACTGTAACACACACAAACACACAGACCCGCTACACTACTGTAACACACACACACACACACGCAGAGAAACACACAGACCCGCCACACTAGTGTAATGCACACAGAGAGAAACAAACAGACCCGCTACACTAGTGTAACACACACAGAGAAACACACAGACCCGCCACACTACTGTAACACACACACACACACACACACACACACACACACACACACACACACAGAGAAACACACAGACCCGCCACACTACTGTAACACACACAGAGAAACACACAGACCCGCCACACTACTGTAACACACACAGAGAAACACACAGACCCGCCACACTACTGTAACACACACAGAGAAACACACAGATCTGCTACACTACTGTAACACACACACACACAGAGAAACACACAGATCTGCTACACTACTGTAACACACACAAAGAAACACACAGACCTGCTACACTACTGTAACACACACACACACACACACACACACACACACACACAGAGAAACACACAGACCCGCCACACTACTGTAACACACACACACACACACAGAGAAACACACAGACCCGCCACACTACTGTAACACACAGAGAGAAACACACAGACCCGCCACACTACTGTAACACACACAAACACACAGAGAAACACACAGGCCCGCCACACTACTGTAACACACACACACACACACACACACACACACACACACACACACACACACACACACAGAGAAACACACAGACCCGCCACACTACTGTAACACACACACACACACAGAGAAACACACAGATCTGCTACACTACTGTAACACACACAAAGAAACACACAGACCTGCTACACTACTGTAACACACACACACACAGAGAAACACACAGACCCGCCACACTACTGTAACACACACACACACAGAGAAACACACAGACCCGCCACACTACTGTAACACACAGAGAGAAATACACAGACCCGCCACACTACTGTAACACACACACACACAGAGAAACACACAGGCCCGCCACACTACTGTAACACACACACACACACACACACACACACACACACACACACACAGAGAAACACACAGACCCGCCACACTACTGTAACACACACACACACACACACACACACACACACACACACACACACAGAGAAACACACAGATCTGCTACACTACTGTAACACACAAAAAGAAACACACAGACCTGCTACACTACTGTAACACACACACACACAAACACACAGACCCGCCACACTACTGTAACACACAGAGAGAAACACACAGACCCACTACACTACTGTAACACACACACACACACAGAGAAACACACAGGCCCGCCACACTACTGTAACACACACACAGACACACACACACACACACACACACAGAGAAACACACAGACCCGCCACACTACTGTAACACACACACACACACACACACAGAGAAACACACAGACTCTCTACACTACTGTAACACACACACACACACACAGAGAAACACACAGGCTCGCCACACTACTGTAACACACACACACACACACACACACACACACACACACACACACACACACACACACAGAGAAACACACAGGCCCGCCACACTACTGTAACACACACACACACACACACACACACACACACAGAGAAACACACAGACCCGCCACACTACTGTAACACACACAGAGAAACACACAGACCCGCCACACTACTGTAACACACACACACACACACACACACACACACACACACACACACACACAGAGAAACACACAGACCCGCCACACTACTGTAACACACAGAGAGAAAAACACAGACCCGCTACACTACTGTAAAACACACACACACACAGACAAACACACAGGCCCGCCACACTACTGTAACACACAGAGAAACACACAGACCCGCCACACTACTGTAACACACACACACACAGAGAGAAACACACAGACCCGCCACACTACTGTAACACACACACACACACACACACACACACACACACACACAGATAAACACACAGACCCGCCACACTACTGTAACACACACACACACACACACAGAAACACACAGACCCGCCACACTACTGTAACACACACACACACACACACACACACACACACAGATAAACACACAGGCCCGCCACACTACTGTAACACACACACAGAGAAACACATAGACCCGCCACACTACTGTAACACACACACAGAGAAACACACAGACCCGCCACACTACTGTAATGCACACAGAGAGAAACACACAGACCCGCCACACTACTGTAACACACACACACACAGAGAAACACACAGGCCCGCCACACTACTGTAACACACACACACAGAGAAACACACAGACCCGCCACACTACTGTAACACACACACACACACACACACACACACACACACACACACACACACACACACACACACACACACACACAGAGAAACACACAGGCCTGCCACACTACTGTAACAAACAGAGAGAAACACACAGACCCGCCACACTACTGTAACACACACACAGAGAAACACACAGACCCGCCACACTATTGTAACACACACACACAGACCAGCCACACTACTGTAACACACACAGAGAAACACACAGACCCGCCACACTACTGTAACACACACAGAGAAACACACAGACCCGCCACACTACTGTAACACACACACAGAAACACACAGACCCGCCACACTACTGTAACACACACAAAGAAACACACAGACCCGCCACACTACTGTAACACACACAGAGAAACACACAGACCCGCCACACTACTGTAACACACAGACCCGCCACACTACTGTAACACACACAAAGAAACACACAGACCCGCCACACTACTGTAACACACACACAGAGAAACACACAGACCCGCCACACTATTGTAACACACACAGAGAAACACACAGACCCGCCACACTACTGTAACACACACACAGAGAAACACACAGACCCGCCACACTATTGTAACACACACACAGAGAAACACACAGACCCGCCACACTACTGTAACACACACAGAGAAACACACAGACCCGCCACACTACTGTAACACACACACAGAGAAACACACAGACCCGCCACACTATTGTAACACACACACAGACCAGCCACACTACTGTAACACACACAGAGAAACACACAGACCTGCTACACTACTGTAACGTGTAGAGAAACACACAGACCCGCCACACTACTGTAACACATACAAAGAAACACACAGACCCGCCACACTACTGTAACACACAGAGAGAAACACACAGACCCGCCACACTACTGTAACACACAGAGAGAAACACACAGACCCGCCACACTACTGTAACACACACACAGAGAAACACACAGACCCGCCACACTATTGTAACACACACCCACAGACCAGCCACACTACTGTAACACACACAGAGAAACACACAGACCTGCAACACTACTATAACACACACAGAGAAACACACAGACCTGCTACACTACTGTAACACACACAGAGAAACACACAGACCTGCTACACTACTGTAACACACACACACACACACACACACAGAAACACACAGACCCGCCACACTACTGTAACACACACACAGAGAAACACACAGACCCGCTACACTACTGTAACACACACAGAGAAACACACAGACCCGATACACTACTGTAACACACACACACACACACACACACACACACACACACACACACACACACACACACACACACACACACACACACACACACACACACACAGAGAGAAACACACAGACCCGCTACACTACTGTAACACACACAGAGAAACACACAGACCCGATACACTACTGTAACACACACAGAGAAACACACAGACCTGCTACACTACTGTAACACACACAGAGAAACACACAGACCTGCTACACTACTGTAACACACACACACACACACACACACACACACACACACACACACACACAGAGAGAGAAACACACAGACCCGATACACTACTGTAACACACACACACACACACACACACACACACACACACACACACACACACACACACAGAGAGAAACACACAGACCCGCCACACTACTGTAACACACACACACACAGAGAAACACACAGGCCCGCCACACTACTGTAACACACACACACAGAGAAACACACAGACCCGCCACACTACTGTAACACACACACACACACACACACACACACAGATAAACACACAGGCCCGCCACACTACTGTAACACACACACAGAGAAACACATAGACCCGCCACACTACTGTAACACACACACAGAGAAACACACAGACCCGCCACACTACTGTAATGCACACAGAGAGAAACACACAGACCCGCCACACTACTGTAACACACACACACACAGAGAAACACACAGGCCCGCCACACTACTGTAACACACACACACAGAGAAACACACAGACCCGCCACACTACTGTAACACACACACACACACACACACACACACACACACACACACACAGAGAAACACACAGGCCTGCCACACTACTGTAACACACACACAGAGAAACACACAGACCCGCCACACTATTGTAACACACACACACAGACCAGCCACACTACTGTAACACACACAGAGAAACACACAGACCCGCCACACTACTGTAACACACACAGAGAAACACACAGACCCGCCACACTACTGTAACACACACACAGAAACACACAGACCCGCCACACTACTGTAACACACACAAAGAAACACACAGACCCGCCACACTACTGTAACACACACAGAGAAACACACAGACCCGCCACACTACTGTAACACACAGACCCGCCACACTACTGTAACACACACAAAGAAACACACAGACCCGCCACACTACTGTAACACACACAGAGAAACACACAGACCCGCCACACTACTGTAACACACACACAGAGAAACACACAGACCCGCCACACTATTGTAACACACACACAGACCAGCCACACTACTGTAACACACACAGAGAAACACACAGACCCGCCACACTATTGTAACACACACACAGACCAGCCACACTACTGTAACACACACAGAGAAACACACAGACCCGCTACACTACTGTAACACACACAGAGAAACACACAGACCTGCTACACTACTGTAACGTGTAGAGAAACACACAGACCCGCCACACTACTGTAACACATACAAAGAAACACACAGACCCGCCACACTACTGTAACACACAGAGAGAAACACACAGACCCGCCACACTACTGTAACACACAGAGAGAAACACACAGACCCGCCACACTACTGTAACACACAGAGAGAAACACACAGACCCGCCACACTACTGTAACACACACACAGAGAAACACACAGACCCGCCACACTATTGTAACACACACCCACAGACCAGCCACACTACTGTAACACACACAGAGAAACACACAGACCTGCAACACTACTATAACACACACAGAGAAACACACAGACCTGCTACACTACTGTAACACACACAGAGAAACACACAGACCTGCTACACTACTGTAACACACACACACACACACACACACACAGAGAAACACACAGACCCGCCACACTACTGTAACACACACACAGAGAAACACACAGACCCGCTACACTACTGTAACACACACAGAGAAACACACAGACCCGATACACTACTGTACACACACACACACACACACACACACACACACACACACACACACACACACACACACACACACACACAGAGAGAAACACACAGACCCGCTACACTACTGTAACACACACAGAGAAACACACAGACCCGATACACTACTGTAACACACACAGAGAAACACACAGACCTGCTACACTACTGTAACACACACAGAGAAACACACAGACCTGCTACACTACTGTAACACACACACACACACACACACACACACACACACACAGAGAGAAACACACAGACCCGATACACTACTGTAACACACACACACACACACACACACACACACACACACACACACACACACAGAGAGAAACACACAGACCCGATACACTACTGTAACACACACAGAGAAACACACAGACCCGATACACTACTGTAACACACACAGAGAAACACACAGACCTGCTACACTACTGTAACACACACACACACACACACACACACACACACACACACACACACACACACACACAGACCCACCACACTACTGTAACGCACACACACACACACACACACACACACACACACACACACAGATCCGCTACACTACTGTAACACACACACAGAGAAACACACAGACCTGCCACACTCTGTAACACACACACACACACACACACACTAGTGATGTCCGGTTCGTGAACGAATCGTTCTTTTGAACCGGTTCTTTTTAGTGAACTGGTCGAACCAGTACACTAAATTGGACTGAATCGTTCGAAACAGTTCGCGTCTTGCGTCAGCGCTGATCCACAACAAGTTACTAAAGTTACTCACTTTCGGACATGCCTGAGTCCTGACAGTCCCTTCGACTCAAAATAAACCAATATCCCGGAGTAGGCATATATGTTACTCCAGTAAATCCAACAGTTCACTGTGCTGAGAGAAGTGATGAGCACGAGCAGCTGATACTGAGCATGCGCGCACTACCGAACGTACAGGTACAGCGGTTCTCGGACCACCAGTACAGAACCGAGAACTGTTTCTTTCGGACACGTTCGATACGGAGAACCGATGAGCTGATGAGCTGAGCATGCGTGCAATTCTTTCAGAGGGACGAAATGCATGTTTCTTAAGTATTTTATTGAACATCAATAAGTGTAACAAAATAAAACATGTTAGAAACATGTTTATCACATTATTTTAAAGATTGGAAACACAATGAATGGATTGTAAAACTAAACATTTATTATTATAGCCTACTAAAACATTATTTTCTGGAACAGATCATTTAATTTCTAAGTAAGTTTATATACATTTTTGACGTAAACTCTTGCCAAGGTTTTAAAGGGTGCAAAGTAAATGTTTATAATGTGTTAATCAAAACATAACGTATTAAACATACTGGAGACATGCATCGACTCTTTAGTTTTGTCGACTGTATGCTATAGTAAAGTTTCAGCAGTTCTCAGCTCAGCACACACATGCCTATGCTACGGTTCTCGAGTCAAGAACTGGTTGTTGCAGCAGTTCTCGGATCACCAGTACAGAACCGAGAACTGTTTCTTTCGGACGCGTTCGATACAGAACCGATGAGCTGGAGAGACTGCGCATGCGTGATCGCACCGTCTCTGAACCGAACTTTCTTTTGGCCAACTGATGCTGTGTTTACTGTCTATGTGCTGTGCGGATACATGAGCACGGGTGAACCAAGGACTTGAATGAGGGGCCGAATTCGGCGAAATGTAAGTTTATTTAATTACAAATAAAATAAAAATGATGAAGACCAGTTTATTCACTTTAAGACATGTAAAACATCCGCGTTTGCGCATCGCCTTAGGCCTACTACAGGGTTCATTTTCAAAACGTAAATGTAAGAAACCTATCCAAGATGATTATGACGATGAGTACTATTATTTAACTGAAGTTATGATTACAAATGCCTTTATTTGAATGTAGTTTTATCCGCCGGGATGATAGAATTGACGTCATTACGTGATGACGTAAAAGAACTGGTGAACCGGTTCATTGAAACGAACTGTCCGAAAGAACCGGTTTGCGGAAAAGAACCGGACTTCCCATCACTAACACACACCCGCCACACTACTGTAACACACACAGATCCGCTACACTACTGTAACACACACACAGAGAAACACACAGACCTGCCACACTCTAACACACACAGACCCGCCACACTACTGTAACACACACACACAGACCCGCCACACTACTGTAACACACACACACACACACACAGACCCGCCACACTACTGTAACACACACAGATCCGCCACACTACTGTAACACACACACAGAGAAACACACAGACCTGCCACACTCTAACACACACAGACCCGCCACACTACTGTAACACACACACACAGACCCGCCACACTACTGTAACACACACACACACACAGACCCGCCACACTACTGTAACACACACAGATCCGCCACACTACTGTAACACACACACAGAGAAACACACAGACCTGCCACACTCTAACACACACAGACCCGCCACACTACTGTAACACACACACACAGACCCGCCACACTACTGTAACACACACACACACACAGACCCGCCACACTACTGTAACACACACACACACACACACAGACCCGCCACACTACTGTAACACACACACACAGACCCACCACACTACTGTTACACACACACACAGAGAAACACACAGACCCGCCACACTACTGTAACACACACACACACACACACAGACCCGCCACACTACTGTAACACACACACACACACACACACACACAGACCCGCCACACTACTGTAACACACACACACAGACCCACCACACTACTGTTACACACACACACAGACACACACACACACACACACACACACACACACACACACACACACAGAGACCCGCCACACTACTGTAACACACACACACACACACACACACACACACACAGACCTTCCACACTACTGTAACACACACACACAGACCCACCACACTACTGTTACACACACACACACAAACACACACACACACACAGACCCGCCACACTACTTGAGTTTTCCCCCCTTATTTAAATAATTCTCAATGATGATTCTAATTACTGTTATATAATGATGTTCCTCTGCTTTAAAACCGCATAAATTAAAGGCTTTGCCACGAATATGCAGCAACCACAAAATCAACAACCAAGACAGTTCTTAACAGGTTTTGATTCGCCCTTAAACGACCCTCATGCAGAGAGTGTGTTTTTAATGATCCCAAACCCTTCATCCCGAGACCGGCTCACAGAAACGAGACAGCGAAGGGACTTCACAGATGAATTAACACATGCTTTAACAAGAAGAAAAACGCCATAATGCAGATGAAACACCCAGAATAGGAGGACTCTATCATTTTATAACAAAATTACACAGCAGTCATTTACCCAGAATCCTTATCATCCATAAGAGAACACAAAGGGAAACAATCCATCAGTTTTACTGCTCTAATTATACAACAGTCCATAAGAAATCCTCTCAAACACACACGAGCGCACAGGCGCTGAGGCCGCGAGCTTCAGTCATGACTGTTATTCATCAGCTGGTCTTTGACACGGGCCGGGTAATTTGAGTCACTATAATAAAATTTCATTACTTCGAACTGTTTTTCTGGTCTGTGCAGATTATAGTCTCACTCACAAGCAAGATATTGCACTATTGGCATCGAGTCTGATGAATAATGTGGTTTATTCATCAACAAAGTGGAAGCTCATTTAAATTCTGTTGTGCAGAAAACACTCGAGAAATTAGCGGAAACTGTGCGTGGAGACAAATACTGAACGTTAGCGTTTAAACATGAATCCCCACGTAAACACCATGTTCATGTTTCACCCTAAAAACCCTATTATAATAATAATGATGATGATGATGCTTTATTTATGCATTACTTTTTTTTACAAAAATATGTTAAAAAATATATAAAATGTATATGTAAATAAAAATAATATAAAATGATTTAAAAATACACAAAATAAAATGTAATAATAATGACACTTTAGATTATTTGTAAAAATAATCTTAAAAATGTAAATAAAAATAATAGAAAAATACAGATAAATGGAATAAAATAAAATGCACATAAATAAATGCATTATTTATGCAGTGCACTCACATATTTAATAGTTAATCTCATCTGGTTGATCGTTTATATCGTCACCAAATCCAAATCCACTCAGTGTTGACTATAAGACATTAAGGTATTATAAACATTAACACTGTGAATTTCTGTAAAGCTTGCATTGTTAAAAACTCTGCACAAATAAAATTGACGAAGTCATTGCAAACTCAAGCTGAAGCTTCAAGCACATACTGTATGGCATATTAAACTGACCCTAGAACCGGTTCTGACCGAACCGCTTATTTTTTTAAATTTATCAAAATAGGGGCAAAAGGTCAGCTGCTCAGAGGTCAATAGGTCAAATCCACTGTGTCTCTGGAGGCTGTGGTTCACACTGAGCTAAAACACATTTCACATCCCATCAGAGGAGCGTCAGGGCTCTATTGATAGAGGAAAACCACTAAAGTGATATATGGTGACGTGTGCCTAAACTGACTCCCTTACTGTCATTGATTCAGTCCATTTCAATCATTTAAAGAGATAACGTGCAGTCAGTAAGTCATTATTGATAAATTAACCCCTGAGAGGGCGGAGGGGTCTTACTTCACCCTGAACGAATTTATGATCATCATCAACTGATTGTACTGTACATTTTCCCTCTTATTAAATGCCTGCTTAACTACAAATTAAAATAAATGTAAACAAAAGGACTCTTTGGTCAAACTACCAATTGCTCACTCAAAAGTGACCATAAATGTTAGAAAGTATCTGGAAATAAAGTAAAGGAAAAGGCCTCTTTAGGTAGTCAATGACGTACTAAAAGTGACCCCTATTGACCCCTACTGCTAAATAAAATCAAATAAAATCATAATGAAATAAAGGACTTTTTAAAAGGTCGTCAAACTACTAATGATTTGCTCAAATTGACCCTAAACATTAAAGGGGTGGTTCGGGATTTTTGACATCGGGCCTCATTTTTAAGTCAGCCTGGTTGTTATTCATCAGTGGAGACATTTTAAAAAAAAAATTATCCAGTCCTTATATTTGGATAGTTAGCCGATGCTAGGCTAGCGCGAGTCAAGGGTAGATGTTAGCCAGTCATTAAAACCCGTTTTACCCACTCCACAGTGCACCAAACGCAAATCAATTATAACACTAGACTATCGATGCAAATGTCCGTTGAGAGAATAATGTTAGAAATCAAACTTACCTTTCATCTCAATGATCCCAAAGGAACTAGTTTCTCAGCAGCTGCGGAATTTTACTTTGCTCCAGTTAGTAATGCGGCAAAAAGTAAACACAGAACAGAAGCGCACTACAGTGTGTGCCGTACATGTGTGTACCGGCTCACTCAGTTGCCTAGGTAATCAATATCACTCCGCTGCTGCTGTAGACAAGGCTTATGATTACAGGGAACAAATTATAACTAATGCAATGTGATGAAAGGTAAGTTTGATTTCTAACATTATTCTCTCAACGGACATTTGCATCGATAGTCTAGTGTTATAATTGATTTGCGTTTGGTGCACTGTGGAGTGGGTAAAACGGGTTTTAATGACTGGCTAACATCTACCCTTGACTCGCGCTAGCCTAGCATCGGCTAACTATCCAAATATAAGGACTGGATAATTTTTTTTAAAAAATGTCTCCACTGATGAATAACAACCAGGCTGACTTAAAAATGAGGTCCGATGTCAAAAATCCCGAACCACCCCTTTAAACTGACGTGAAAAAGTATCTGAAATTTTAGAATTAAAATTTAACCTAAAGTAAATAAGTAAAAAGAATTACTTATATAAAATTAAAATAAAAGAACAAAAAACTGAAATAAATACAAGGACTCTTTAGGTAGTAAATGACACTCAAAGTGACCCTAAACGTTAAACTGACACACCAGAAAGAATCTGAAAAAAAAAGAAAATAAAATAAAAAATAATAATAAAAGTCATCTTTAGATAGTCAAACTACTCAAACTTACTCAAATTGACCACAAACATGATGATGTGTCAGAAAGTATCAAGGGGAATAAATAAATAAATAGAAAACAATAAAAAGAAAAGAATTGGAGAAATAAATAAAGGACTCCTTAGTTAAAAACAATCAAAGTTACTCTAAACAAACATCACAAATATCACAAAAATCTGAAAAATCCACAACAAATACCTCAAAATCATCAGCGCCGTTTGCATCAGTACAGAAATAAACTCCTTCTTTCTGTCTCTCACACGTTCAACAAACAAGTCAAGAATACATTAAACCGACTAGTGAGATTCCCAGCATCGCTCATTTGAATGACAAAAGGTTGAAGGAATGTAATTTGTAGGAGAAGACATCCGTATCCAGGTTTAGTCCGGAGAGACACGATCGATCTGCTGACGACAGCGACGGCTGGCGGGAAACAAGTGATGGATCAAACCAACGCGAGGCACTTTAGTTTCAGAGCAAAAATAATCAGCATTTAAACACAATTTATTAGCAAACGGCTGTCCACAGTGAAATACAAGAGATTAAACCAATAAACCCAGAGCTGGACAGAACCGAGCTCTCACAACCATGATGATAAAGCAGGAAGTGAAGAATTTAAGCATAAAAACATGTTTTAGATGCCATGTGTTCAACATTTCCCATGAAAATACTATTTCAGTCTTCTACTTCTGAATGTCATGCTTAACAGACGATGTGCCGTTTCTTTGCTAAATTCCCTCTCAAAAATCCCCCCCCCCACCACCATGCATTAGGTATTAAACTATGACTAACCGTATGAAGAATTAAAGCAACTTGTCTGGAAACATTTGTGCAGAGAAATTAACTTCTTTGATCATTTGAGATCAAACAGAACTATGAAACACTGTAACATTCAGAACTCCAAACGTGTACGTGAAGAAAACGCATGTTGCTCGTGTCTAAAGATGAGATCTGACTGGAGAAGGTCAACAGGGCGTTAGTGGCCTTCGAGAGAGAGAAACCTCACTGAATAAAGTGTGTTTCCGTCAGCCATTGCAATGAGTAAATTGTCATTTCTGAATCAGCGTCTATGAAATATGCAGCGACAAATACAACTCCGAAAAGAGACTCAGCTACTGTTTAACATTCACTATTGTTGTTTCTACGAAAACACATTGTTCTAAATAAATAATGTAAATATTAGTATTATAATTTTATAATAAAATAAAATATTTGTATTCCTCGATCTTTCATTTTTTAATTATAATCACAATAAAATCATGATTATTATTTTAATAGTCATTTTGAATTGGTCAAAAACAGTGGGAATGTGGCCTATGAAAACTCCAATAGACAGAATTACTCTTTTTTTTTTTTAAACACCACATTTTTAAATACCTGAAAATTTGCTGCAGGATTTATTTGAAACATTTTTCACATCTCAAATGATAAAAAAAAAAAAAGATTTCTCAACAAAAATGTTGCAAAACAAATTGCTTTACCACGTTTAATATTAGGGTTAGTAGTTTAATACCTAATGCACTGAAAAAAACTTGGTGTAGAAACAATTTCCACAACAGCAAGCAACATTTAATTAAACATGACATTTTGAGGAAGAAAAACTTGTATTTTCTTGTAAAACAAACTCCAATAATCTCTGTTTCAGATTTGCTTTTCTGTTGCTTTTCCTAAATTGTTGGATTTTGCCATAAAAAAGTCAATAATTCTATTTCAATACTATAATTTTTTATTTACTATGCAAATGAACTCCCCAACAAAATGATGCACTCTTTCCAAATAGAGCTTTTCAAGTCACCCGGCGATTATACCTGTGTGTTTTAATATCTCAGCATATACAGTACATCACAGAAAACTGAATAAGGTCAGCTTTTTCCAATATCGTGCAGCTCAAGTACTTTAGTCCTTGTCAATGTGGCACAGCGAGATAACGTCCCGAGGGAAGTGTCCTGTCCTGTCCCGATCTCCTGAAACGCATGATAATGGTGCAGTAATGCAGTGCTGCGCTAATGTAATGCATATATCATCAACTAAACACACTTCTGTGAGTCTGTGTTCATCGAGTCTAAAACATCACATCACACTTTCTCTCCGCACACACACACAGCAGAGAAAACCACTCGTGACTCAGAAGAATATAGATCTCAGAGTTTCAACAGTCTAAAAAAAGCTGTTTAACAAAAGTCCTGATGATACACACAATCCATTCCCGTCTGTGGGCGAACAGAACAAAGTGTGTTTGTGTGACGAAGCGAACGGAGAAACACAGACCAAAATAAAGGTTCGGAGATGTAGAAAAATAGTTCATGACTCAAACTGCATTTCTATCTTCTCAGGTCCTCATATACATTTCATAATCTTCAAAATCAACAAATAACAAATTAATAATAATCAAAAAATTTAAATATCATGCAAAAGTTCATTTATTTCAGTAATTCATCTTAAAAGGTTAAACTAATATATTATATAGGCTCTTTACATGGAAAGTGAGATATTTCAAGCCTTTTTTTATATATATAATTTTGATGATTATGGTTTCCAGCTGATGAAAACCCCAAATTCAAAATCTCAGGCTTGAAATATCTCACTTTGGATGTAATGAGTCTATATAATATATTAGTTTCACCTTTTAAGTTGAATTACTGAAATAAATGAACTTTTGCACGATATTCAAATTTTTCGAGTATCACCTGTAATTATATCAGCATACATTCACTTAAAGCAATATATACTATAGCAAATCTCAACTGCCTGATTATAATATTGTCGAAAAATGTAACTATTATCACCCAGCTTTACAGTATATATAAAGTTGGATATTACTTATATCTAATTTTACTTGCATATATTGTAAACTATATTAAAAATTTAAACTACATTATCACCCAGCATTTTGTACAAAATTGATACATAAGTATATCTAACTTTATTTCCATATATACAGTATAATCGCGTAAAGCAATACAGTATATAATGTATAGTGAATCTGATTGTTATATCACTGAGAAATGTAACTATCATCGCCTAGCTGTATAAATAAAGTCAGATACATAACTTATATTCAGCTTTACATACAGTATATTCACATAAAGCTATTTCTAACCAATCTCAACAGCTTGATTGTTTGAATCATGGCAAAATGTAACTATATCATCTGATAAGTGCAACTAAGGCATGAAGATAAGATATAAACATGAACATGTTTTTCTGTAAAGCTGCTTTGAAACAACGTGATGCAAAAAGCACTATATAAACATAATTGACTTATATACAGCGATCATAAACCTTTTTTTGAGTAGATGAGCAAATATTCTTGCACAGTTTCCTTCAGTAAACCGGTTTCATTGCTACATATCTCAATATTTCAGCAGGTTTTGTGTTAAAGACTGCATAAAGACATTTACTTCAGCTAGATGTTGATGCATCATTGGCTTGTAGAAGTACGCCGTGATTCTGTCATGCATTACACAATGAATAAGGAGGATTGTGAATCAATATGCGTTTGCTTGGAGCAGGTGTCTAACCGGTGGAGAGATGTCAAGGTGAAAGACACCGCTGAATGTGCATTAAACAACCTTCACGTCCTCAGCAGAATCAATCCAGACCCGTTCTCCTCGATTACATCTCCTCAAAGCACACACACACAAAATGGCTGCATCGCAAAGAGTTTATTACGACCTCTAGCAATTATTTCCACATGTCAGAGCTGTGTGTGCATCAGCATTATATAGCAACCATCCTGATAAAGACATCCACACACTCCAGGGATACTGAAATATCCACATCCCAGAACAATGTGGATTTCTTGCTGTTCTCTTCCTTAACTTCTTGATTTAGTCACTTGACCAGCTCTACATATCTAATAATCAGATTATTACTCCTTTAGTGTAGAATATTGGTGCTTATGATCAAATAATCTGAATATGACCAAATATTGCATATTTTGTCTCAATACATACATGTAATAATGGAAAATCAGCTGTTTTTATAGGTGTAAACATTCCCAGATTTCATTTTAAATCCAGTTTTATGAAAATAACACAAAAAGGTACAAGAATACTATTACATTTCACTCCGTTTTGTGGAGAATATGACAAAACCACTGATGATCTACACTGTAAAATATGATCGTGATTTTAACAGTAAAAGACTGTAAAAATGCTACAGTGAAAAACTGTTAATTGGTTAACAGAAAGTTTCCTTATACGGTAAATAACTGTGATAGATCTAATGGTACATTTAATGTAATTTTACTGTAAAATACCGTTAAATTGACAGTTTTTGGAAGTGAAAAAGAACAAGTCATTGTATAATTTACAGTGAAAACAACGTAAATTGACATTCCCACAATTCCCTGCGTGACGCTTCACATTTGATGTATTTTTGTTGAAATAACTATGTTTCGTCATAGTTTTCTTCGTTTTTTTCTAATCAGTTATGACATTAGGGTTTTATGTTACATTTAATGTTGTTAAATTAATGTTTATTGCATTTTTAAAATTTCACGTGTGTTACCATGATGGTGTTTAGTGTCAGTGTATAACTGTGGTACAAAACAGATATAAATACTTCAATAGGTCAGTAAATTAACATTATATCAGATAATTATATACGGTTTATTACTGTAAATTTAAGTAAAGTCTGTAAAATCTAAAATGTTGCTACCGTATTTTTTACGGTAAATTTCTGGCAACCACAGATGCCGGTATTTTACTGTAAATTTAACTGATTTTTTTTTTTACAGTGTACGGTAAAAATACATCTGAGATTAAAGCAACAGGTTCAGAAACACAATTACAATACGAAACAGACAATTTTCCAGAATACTTTTGAGAAAGAAAGAAATCTTTAATCTCAGATGCATTTTTACTGTAGATCATCAGTAGTTTTGTCATATTCTCCATAAAACAGGCAAAAACGTATTTGTATTATTGTCCCTTTTTGTGGTATTTTCATAAAATTGATTTAAACCAAATCTGGTAATTCTTGCATTGTTCAAACTTTCTATCAAATGTTCAAATGTTTATACCTATAGCAAACAGTTTATTTTCAGACACTTTTTGAAAAAACTTCTTTTCAGTTTATTGAGATAAAAGAGTATTTGGTCATATTCAAATGATTTGATCATATTATCAGAGCACGAATATTCTACCAGCGTTGACCAGCGGTGACCGGCTCTGATTTAGATCAACTGTACAAAAATAGGCACAAAAATCTTTATCATTTAACAAGATTAAATCACTCCAGCATGAGAGGATTGACTGTGTTCATGGAGAACTGGCACTGGAACACCAGTGATCTCCACCAGAACTAAAGCTGATGAAACTGAGCAACAGGTCCAGAAACCCATTTCCAGCAGAAACACCGCAAATCCCCAGGATCCTCGCGTTCATGGAGAGGCTGGGATATAAATGTGTGTCGCAAACGGTTTGAAAGCCTCTTTTTCTCAGACACTGCGGACTGCGGGTGTGGTGACTGCATCAGCTCTCTCTCTCTCTCTCTCTCTCTCTCTCTCTCTCTCTCTCTCTCTCTCTCTCTCTCTCTCTCTCTCTCTCTCTCTCTCTCACACACACACACACACGCTTTCTTTCACAAGCTCACATGCACCGCGCAGCTAAACAATAAACAGCATCCGAATGGCAATGCAACAATATCACCTTCTTTAACGCGTGAAGTTTAAAGAGAACAGCTGCACTTTCACTTCGTTCTCCACGCACACAAACACAAACACCCAATACATCACATCTCATCTTCACGCACGAGTCAATTAAATCCGGATTAAAGTCGTCTAATGCAAAACATCGACTTTGATTTTCCACGCACACACAACACACACCTCTCGCGCATCATCAGCATCACTCGCTGCTTCCCTGAGCATCGCACTTAACACAATACAATTCGATACAATTCGATCGAGCGTTCACAACAGAACATTCACGTCATATTGCGAATGATAAATCGTTCTGACCTCCCAGTCGATGGAGTCCCAGTCTTCGGTGAACATTCGGCGTCTGTGAGCTCGCGCCACTACGGACGATCCGATGCCATTGCGCTGGAAAAATCCTCGTTAAATCACTTCCACGCGGTGATATTCCCAACATGAGTCCCAGTGCAGATCGACAGAGTCATGAAGAAGCCGCGCGTAAAAGCGACGCGTCGCGCTGCCATGAAGAATGAAGGGGGCGAACAAACAAGTGCCCTCACACACACACACTCACTAATCACTCATTTACTCAAACCACACACTGCTCACTTATTACAGCCTCGGCTCTAGTCGGGTTTAAACCTAAAACCTTCCAGTCGCCACTAAAGCTGATGATGCAGGAAATCCAGCGATGTGCCTTTAAGGAAAACTTGTTGTATAAGGGCTTTCTGCGCTCCTTCCCTATAGTCGAATAAATCCTCGCGGGTTTCTATTGGTATTTCTAGCATAATTGGAGGCAATCCAAACGGGATACATCCCGAATCCTTTAAGAATCAAATAAACCCCGACTGGATAGACTGAAACTCTTTTTTTTTTTTCAGGATTGATTTGAGTTTATCCAGAAGGGTCTTGTTTGATTCTTTGCTCAGCTGCTCTGTTCCACATTCAGTGCAGCATAAAAGCAGGAATAACACATGCACTTGAGGCGGCTCTGATGCTGCTTTACTTCTGTGTCAAATGATGACGCACCAGAGCTGCCTTTACTTTTTTAAATATTTCATACTTCCATACTTGCATGTTTTAAATTCATATTTTAACATTTAAAAACGTAGATGACATCATTCGTGCACTTTTAATGCATTTATGGTATAACGTGTAGAATTAAACAGTAAATATATATTTTTTTTTATTTTTCACACAGTATAGGCCTATATGACGCTTCTTTGCAGTGTAAAGATGCCATTTTAGATCATTCTTGTTTGATTGCATTTGCCTCTTGATAGAAATAATCCAACACACATTTCTTTAAGACTTTTTGACTACTAAAGTGTTATTTTGAATGTGCATTATATGCATTTCTGTAAAGCTGCTTTGAAGCTACATGCATTGATTTAAACTGAAGCATTGTTTGCACCTCATGTCCTTCGCAGTGTAAGGGTCACGTGCACCTATATCTATACCTCACCTCACACCATCTGCCCTTGCAAAAATGATATTTCCTCTTGTGTTTGGATGTTCGCCGTGTTTCATTGGCTCTGCACCCACACACTAGCACTCCTCCACGGACTCCCGTGAGCACGAGACTCTCTTTACCGTGAGCACGAGACTCTTACCATGAGCACGGCGAGGTTGTTGTGGTGCGCGCAGTGGATGGTGGTCGTGTTGTGCGCGGAGCCGGTTATCTGACAGCCTTCCGCGCGCCAGCCACCGTGTCCATCAAGCAGGTCAAAATCCCAGTATGCTGCGGTGGGGTCTACACCCAACGAGAAGTGCCGGAGAGCGACGGTAACCGGCTGCACGGGGCTCCCGGGGCTACACCCATCTAGGAGAGCAACACATTGCGTCAAGTCTCAAGTGCTCCAGAGATGCATCCACAAACCACATGAAAGCTGCCAATCACACACACACATGCACGTCTGAGGCGTCGTATTCCACTCTGGAATGAGCGTGCATTATTGCCTAATTGCTGCAATACAAATTAGATTAATTGCGCAGACAAATAACCTTATTCGAACTCGTGTAATAATGCAACGCAACTGTTGCAACATCGTGCAAGCACGCGCATGCTTTCTCATAATTGCATGTGACGTTAACGTCTAAATATTACTAAATACTCCAGTGCAATGCCGTTTTTCATTTAAAACAACTAACGCATGCATCTGTGTGGATATGCTGGGTTAAAAAAACGAATGCATGAAAAAAAAAAAATGCAGCATTACCTAATTTGGTGAACGCAACTGGTGTCGAAACGCTTCTGCGCTTCCCATCGTCCGCGAGATTTGACGAATTCCCCGTGCATGGGAAGAGTTTTCCATTGCGGAAGACGATCAGCTGCAGCTTACAGGTGGAGTTCTCCTCAGACTGAGGGAAAGCCAGCGGGAAATGAATGGAAGCGATGGCCACCGTGTTCTGAAACGGGGAAATGGATATGAAACATGTGCAGGAGACGCGCAGACCTGACAGGCTGGAGCAATCAGGGTTTATCCTCCTTCTTTCTCTCTGCTTTCTGTGGTCTGCCGCAGAGGGGAATGAGTCTGACCAACATCAGCAGCAGACAGCTTAAAGCAGCAGGCTGATAAAACCATCATCATCATCATCCTCTTTATCTGTGTTAGGATAGCAGGACATGTGTCTAATGCAGATGCTAAAGGGGGAAAGCGTGTCATTTGGGCCTTAAAAACACATTTAAGATTAAGGCGATAAGCAGATGTTGATGCAGATAGTGTGTTTTTGCTAAGATGTTTCCAAAAACACTTTTAAAATGATTCCACTTTATTTTTCCCAACACTGAACCAGAGAAAACTCATTTAGATACTCAGCTTTGCTTTATAGAGGAGTTCAAGTGTTTAAAGTAAAACATGTGCAATTAATGCAATAACGTGGACAGTAACGCTTGTAAATAACATTATAATTGGTTAAAAAGAAAATTACTATAATTAATATTAGTATAAAAATAATAAAATAACTTTTATATACACATACTGTGTTCTGGGAATGTTATTTTATGGTTGCAAAATATTATTAATAATAACCATTATGGAATGTTCTGTTAAGATATTTTTAGGTTATTAAAAATAACCTCCCTGCAATATTCTGGAAACGTTATTTTATGGTTGCAAAAAAAAAAAAAAAAAAAACTAGGAAGAATGTTCCTGGAACGTTAATATCTGTTTCTCAAAAACAACAAC
>NC_138241.1:36181065-36213565 GCF_964197995.2 Scardinius erythrophthalmus
CGTCATGAACACACACACTTCAGTTCATCACTGTTCACATGTACAGGCGTCATGAACACACACACTTCAGTTCGTCACTGTTAACATGTACAGGCGTCATGAACACACACACACACTTCAGTTCATCACTGTTCACATGTACAGGCGTCATGAACACACACACTTCAGTTCATCACTGTTCACATGTACAGGCGTCATGGACACACACACTTCAGTTCATCACTGTTCACATGTACAGGCGTCATGAACACACACACTTCAGTTCATCACTGTTCACATGTACAGGCGTCATGAACACACACACACACTTCAGTTCATCACTGTTCACATGTACAGGCGTCATGAACACACACACACACACACTTCAGTTCGTCACTGTTCACATGTACAGGCGTCATGAACACACACACACACACACTTCAGTTCATCACTGTTCACATGTACAGGCGTCATGAACACACACACACACTTCAGTTCATCACTGTTCACATGTACAGGCGTCATGAACACACACACTTCAGTTCATCACTGTTCACATGTACAGGCGTCATGAACACACACACTTCAGTTCATCACTGTTCACATGTACAGGCGTCATGAACACACACACTTCAGTTCATCACTGTTCACATGTACAGGCGTCATGAACACACACACTTCAGTTCATCACTGTTCACATGTACAGGCGTCATGAACACACACACTTCAGTTCATCACTGTTCACATGTACAGGCGTCATGAACACACACACTTGAGTTCATCACTGTTCACATGTACAGGCGTCATGAACACACACTTCAGTTCATCACTGTTCACATGTACAGGCGTCATGAACACACACACTTCAGTTCATCACTGTTCACATGTACAGGCGTCATGAACACACACACACACACTTCAGTTTATCACTGTTCACATGTACAGGCGTCATGAACACACACACTTCAGTTCATCACTGTTCACATGTACAGGCGTCATGAACACACACACACACACTTCAGTTCATCACTGTTCACATGTACAGGCGTCATGAACACACACACACACTTCAGTTCATCACTGTTCACATGTACAGGCGTCATGAACACACACACACACACACTTCAGTTCGTCACTGTTCACATGTACAGGCGTCATGAACACACACACACACACTTCAGTTCGTCACTGTTCACATGTACAGGCGTCATGAACACACACACACACACACTTCAGTTCATCACTGTTCACATGTACAGGCGTCATGAACACACACACACACTTCAGTTCATCACTGTTCACATATACAGGCGTCATGAACACACACACACACACTTCAGTTCGTCACTGTTCACATGTACAGGCGTCATGAACACACACACACACACTTCAGTTCATCACTGTTCACATGTACAGGCGTCATGAACACACACACACACACACTTCAGTTCATCACTGTTCACATGTACAGGCGTCATGAACACACACACACACACTTCAGTTCATCACTGTTCACATGTACAGGCGTCATGAACACACACACACACACACTTCAGTTCGTCACTGTTCACATGTACAGGCGTCATGAACACACACACTTCAGTTCATCACTGTTCACATGTACAGGCGTCATGAACACACACACTTCAGTTCGTCACTGTTCACATGTACAGGCGTCATGAACACACACACTTCAGTTCATCACTGTTCACATGTACAGGCGTCATGAACACACACACACACACTTCAGTTCATCACTGTTCACATGTACAGGCGTCATGAACACACACACACACACACACTTCAGTTCGTCACTGTTCACATGTACAGGCGTCATGAACACACACACACACACTTCAGTTCATCACTGTTCACATGTACAGGCGTCATGAACACACACACACACACTTCAGTTCATCACTGTTCACATGTACAGGCGTCATGAACACACACTTCAGTTCATCACTGTTCACATGTACAGGCGTCATGAACACACACACTTCAGTTCATCACTGTTCACATGTACAGGCGTCATGAACACACACACACACTTCAGTTCATCACTGTTCACATGTACAGGCATCATGAACACACACACTTCAGTTCGTCACTGTTCACATGTACAGGGTCATGAACACGCACACACACACACACACACACACACACACACACACACACACACTTCAGTTCCTCAGTTCAGCAACAAACTACCTCTCAATTAAAGTAAATGCTTCCGTTCTTACAAAACAATATTGTTTCGTTTGTAGAGGTTATTCTGTGCGTTAAAGCGCTTTTCATAATGCACATCGCTTCAAAGTTTAAAAAGAACAAACAGAGTGAGACAAAAACCTCATATCAATATCAACCCTGGAAAGCCTGACTAATTGTCAGAAGATGTTTTTTAAAAGGAGCAAAACTTTAAATGCATTAAAACGGCTTGTTTTTGTTGGCTTTTCTGGCTCATATAGAAGAAAAACAGCTCAGTTTTATTCAGAGACTCAAACGGAGCAAAAATATGATGCAGATGCTGATATTCATATGGATGTACTGTATATGAACGCTTGTAATGTAAATCAATGAGATAGCTTTCCTGGAGCTCAAACAGTACAGCGTTGGTGCTTGCAACGCCAAGGTCATGGGTTCGATTCCCAGGGAAAGCAAGAACTGAGAGGAATGTAAAAGTGTAGCTTCAAATGCCAAATGCATCAATGTAAATGTAATGTAATCTTTATAATAGTATAGCAGATACTTACATAAAATGCATATCAATAATGTCTTAGTAAGATGATTTAGTTTTATGATCGAAGCTCTGTAGTTTTAAAACATATAATGCAATGCAACACAGTGATGATTGACAGATGAACAAATAAACCTTCCTCAAAAGCCTGATGATCATATTCGATACTCAAATGCTAAAATGATGTATGGATAATAAACCGAAGCTGCTTCAGTCCAGTAAATGTTCATCTTGAAATATTACAGTGCTCGATCAAAAGAGAACGGATCACAAAACACGAGGCAGAATTACAGTTCGGAGGACACAGATATTATTCATACGAGAGGTTTATGATGCAAAAACACTGCCAGAGAAAACAAGCGTTGAAATACATTCTACACTGGGCTGTTTTAACCCAACGTCGGGTTAAACATGGACCGAACGCTGGGTTAAACGGCCGGGTTTGTCCATATTTGACCCGCATTTGGGCTGAAACAACCCAATATGTTTGACGAGTGTATAGAGTGTGTGATTCAGTCCTGGTTCTTTATTAGCAGCTTTACCAAACACACTGTGGACTGTGTAAATGTTGAGCTGAAGCAGCGGGGCTTCAGAAAGCTTTTAGAGCTGGAGGAATCATGTCGAGCGGCGATGAAACAGACTCATTTACAAACGCTCTGCTCTCGGTTTGAGGAACTGCACTTTGAGAATTCATGTTGCATTACGCAGAGAAAGATAATAAAAACGTTGTCATGCCAACCGGCCGCTCTACCATTACAATGTTTGGATTAAAGAGGAGATTTCACACAGAATATTAGAACTTTGGAAATGTAAATGTGAATCACTAACATGCTCGGGTGGATGCGCTGGGATTCTTCATCTGCTTTATGGGTGAAAACGCTGCATCTGAATCATTGAATCATTGAAGAATCATTCATGTCTGAACATGGTGTTTGTATAAATCACTCTAAATCATTTCATTTTCTTTTACCCTGCACTCTGTGGCGGTACCGTGGTACAGATGGTAATTCAATACTTCTGATATTCTGATTACCGTATTCATGTAACATGGTGTTAACGTGGTAGTCCAAGGTATTTTAAACATTGCTACTCACCATGGCACAAAGTCCAAATAATTACAGGAATATGCGCTGTGGAACTTTATTAAACGATTTATATCATAGTATCTACATGATTTGGGAGGAAAAAATCGAATTGCAAATTTTCTGATTAAAATTCTGATAATTATTATTATTATTAATATTAGCACTAAATAAAAATATAAAAATACTAAATAAATACAAAAAAAGAAATTTTAATATTAATATTTCACATAACAATAAAAATTGCAATTACGATTTAAAATATGATTTGAACAAATTTTGCCAAATTGTGATTTTATAGATCAATGAGAATAATAATAATAATAATTATTATTATTCATATTATCATTAGTAGTAGTAGTAGTAGTAGTATTTATTAGTATTATTATTATTACACAAAATAAAAATTACTACAGTAAATGCAAAATAAGAAATATTAATATTGTCATATTAGTATATTTCAAGTATTTAAAGTCCCACTGAAGTGCCTTGAAACGTGCAGAATTATTCAATGTGTTGACAATTTACACGGAAACAGGAAGACGGGGCGGGGCATATCAAGAAGCTCCTCCCCTTTTTAAAATAGCCAATAGCGTTTGGTTTACGTCACGGCTCAGAGCTGTTGAGCTCAATAAAGCCGCAGTTTCTCCTCCATATCGCTTTAAAATACAGCATTCTGTGCAGAACTCAAACGTGTCTGATATATTCTGTTCCCCAGCGGTTCACGTGACTTCATTCGCCCCAATGGAAAGACTTTACACTCTCTGAATTGTTCCCTTCCCCCTCTATAGTGCACTCATTCACCAGCGTGTGAACAAGTGACCGACTTCAGCCGCAGCTTCAGTGTCTGTTTATAATGTAGGGGGCGGAGCTTCAGATTCTAGACAGCATTTGATTGGACAGAAAATATGATGAGGAGCTGAAGTGCAGAGTGATGTCATCAAAATCATTGATTCATATTGGTAGAATTAAGTGAGAGACTACGTTTTTTTTGAAAACTTATATCATCTAAATGAGAATTTTGCTTATAGATAAAAGTAAGGCAAACATATTCATACTAAAAACCAATTTTGATTACATAAGGACTTTAAGATTTTTTTTCTATTTTTCTATTACAACTGTAAATTAAAAATTTTATGGCTGTCTTAATTTCTTTATTTTCCGAACGTTAAACCATAATTTTGTCAAGAAGCTCCAGACGTTTCCAGGGTTTTTCCTGCATAACTGTATTCACTTCATTTAGTTTCAAAGGGAAGATCTGAACTCAAATTACTCGTGCTTATCATCAGAGGACTAAAAAAGGACACGGCATGAGAGATGAAGCCCACAGAAACCCAGCCATGCAACAGGATGGATGAAGCTCTCGGTTTATTTAAAGAAGTCTTTTGTGTCGTCAATCTCCCACCGATACCGGTGCTTTCATTTGCTTTTATCAATCATTTCCTCTGTTCAGAGTCAGACGTGATGAAAGCAGAGTCACTGCAGGAACATCACTCAACACCAGAGACTTTTACAGCAAGATCTTCACTTGTGAATTACTGTGCACAGATAGTTAGGGTTAGTCGTCTAAATCCCTTAGTTGGACTTTTAGAAAATCATGAGTCTCAAATATGATCATCAGGCTTTTTGTCTTCTTTGTTCACGTTTACATTGCTGTCGTGATCATGATTGTAAGCGGCATCTGGTTATTATCTCTGAAATACAGTTACTTTGCATTCAGATTCAATATTGTGGCAGTCTGATGTAAATAAATAATAGTATATAAATAAAAGTGCATTACAGTAATTCGGGAGTAATATAAGATGTGAATGCTCAATAAGGCATTAATAGCAGTAATAATTCCTTTAAGTATCTAGTTCATTAACTATAGGCTGTCTGCTCGTCAAGCAATATAACGACTCGCTGCATTCATTTAGTTTGCAGTTTTACAATGAAATCAAGCACGACTTTTCCAATCAAAATCATCTATTTTATAATGCACATTTCAACAGAAAAGTATTTATGCATAAATATGGGTGTACAGTATAAAGTACTGGGTTATTATAGTTAACTAAAACCATACACATGAAATAAAAAAACAAATAAAACAGAAAAATAAATTAAACTTACTTTATTTCAGCTATAGTTGGTGAGGCAACATTTTTAATTTTCATTTAGTTTTATTTGATGTACTAAAATAACTAGAGCTGAAATAAAAATGAAGAAAAACTACAAAGATATATTTTTTTAAAAAACTAATAAAAATGGATTTAAACTTCAAACAAAATTATTATTATTTTAATTAAAATAAAATAATAAACATAAATAAATAAAAAATATGAAATTAATGAATACAACTATAGACATATTTAGAAAATAAATAAAAATTACTTTAAAATTAAAATGGAAATCAAAAAATATAAAAAATAACAAACTAAAATAAAAATGAATGAAAACGGTAGTAATAAACTAATAAAATTACTTTAAAATTAAAATCGAAAATAAAAAAGACATAAAACTGAAATAAAATAAATAAAACTACCGGTATATAGACTTTTTTTTCAACTATTAAAATTTAAACTAACATTTTAAAACAAAATGAAAATAATAAATGAATACAACTATATAGACATATTTAAAAAAAATAATACTTTAACCCAAAAGGAAAATAAAACTAAATAAAAACTAAATAAAATATAAAAATGATTAAAACTGAAATAAAATTAATAAAAACTATATAGACATTAAAAAACAAGATTAACTGAAAAAAAAACAGAAAAAAATGCTAAATGTAGACATTTAAAAAAAAAAACTAATAAAAATGACTAAATGAAAATGTAAACAGAAAATATAACTCATTTAGATTATTATCAAACGCTTTAACTGATCCTCACACAGATATAGTGAGAGTAGTTTATAGTGTGCTAATCTGAACAGATTAAAGTCACTTTGCATGATGATGATGATGATGATTTCTGCCGTCTGCATCAGAATCAAAGCCTCGATATGATCAGCCGCGTCACGCTCTGACGTTTCTTCAACGCTTCACATCTCTTTCATGTGACTATAGAAGCCTCATCACAGTCTCCAGCTGATATTGGATCTGTAATGTGCTTATTGTTTTTCACGAGGAGTTGATATTTTCTTTGGCATGTCCAAAAGCCCGAGAGTCTTGATATGTTTCATCAGCGAACGAGACGTCGAACGAACCGCAGAAACTTACAGCTGAGTTTCTCTAATGCAGACGAACAACTCCTAATGTCAAAATGAAATCACGATTTAATGCACGATTCACCAGTGCATATTATCCTGAAAGAAAAACAAAATTCACTTAATGAATGAAATTTAAAATCTGGTCCAGATCTGAGTGCTATTAAAGGTTCCTAATGTTGTTTAGTTTCTCCTACAACAGGTTCACACGCATCCTCTGTCAAAAACACTGTAATGTCCTCATAATCTCCACTGCACATCAGCTCTCTTCTCTCAGAGTCTGAAACGCTTCCTTTGAAGATTCAGTCTCTCTAAGCTCCGCCTCTCTGAGAACTGCTCTGCTGTGATTGGTCAGAAACCAAACACTCATTATCATACCTGAATCTCAGCTCTTGATCTCAGTGATACGAACAGTAACGATGGTGTGAGTTTTACCGTATCAATCTCATCAAAGTGGATTTACTTTGTCAGGAGAAAACAGCGTCTTCTCGACATGAACAACACGAACCAAACTCTTCCAGTCTCAGTGTTTGAGGGCGGGGCAAAGCAGACAGCCAATGGGCTGGCATTATGCAAATTAGTTACAAACCAGTTGAAGAAAAACTTCAGTGTTTGAGGGCGGGCAAAGCAGACGGCCAATGGGCTGGCATTATGCAAATTAGTTACAAACCAGTCTCAGATAAACTTCAGTGTTTGAGGGCGGGGCAAAGCAGACAGCCAATGGGCTGGCATTATGCAAATTAGTTACAAACCAGTCGAAGAAAAACTTCAGTGTTTGAGGGCGGGGCAAAGCAGACAGCCAATGGGCTGGCATTATGCAAATTAGTTACAAACCAGTCTCAGATAAACTTCAGTGTTTGAGGGCGGGGCAAAGAGACTGTTCAGCCAATCAAGACCATAGACTGGCATTACGCAAATTATTTACAAACTACATAGATGTGTTACAGAAGTAAGACTGGAATTGCTGACGACTCGTTTTAGCGGATCAGAATCAGTTCTTTCTTTTAGGAGACAATATTTTTATTTATCATGCACTTTGATCTGTGAAACTTTGTAGACATTTTACATTCACAAACAGCTCGATTACACACTACATGAAAGGGAATATCTGAGAAAGCGTAATGAGGCTCTGGAAAGCTCCTAAAAACACAACTAAAAAGCCTTAACAAACAACCTCTGATTTAAACTTTCGGTAACACTTTAAAGCCATATATATAATGCATTATAAAAGATTTTGATGCATTAATTTGGCTCTGTAATGCACTTTCTGACATCAAATGCGCAGGACTAAAGTACAGAAAGGATCCCAGCATCTGTAGAATCACTGTCCTCGTTTCTCTGGAAGTTTAACGATACCCTCATGTCACGATTCGATACATATCACGATATGATATTATTGCGATACTCCAAGACATATGATAAAAGATTAACAAAAAATTGTACTGTTGATTAAAATGCTAAATTTGATTTTATATTGTGGGTGTGTAAATGACTTGGACTTGGGTGAACTATCCACAATACATATTGCTGCATTTTTGTATTGTGATATATTGTTACAGCCCCAGTAAAGAGTGTTTTACTGCCTCTCACGAACGGCTTTATTGCATCCATGCAACAGATAAACGCTGGTATTTTGTGTGGAGGGCAGTTGAGGCCAACACACACTTTATGAAGACTGACACAACTGGGCCGAACCGTAGCGGAGCACAAAACCAGAGCAAACCAGCCGATACTCAGAGAATCACTCAGAGGAACTACAGAGATGTGTAGAGATGTGTAGAGATGTGTAGAGATGTGTAGAGAAGATCACAACATGAGCTATCAGTGTTTCCTCAACATTATCACAATCAGAATAAACACAACATGTCTTTCCAGATGAAAATGAAAAATGTCATCATGTAAAGTAGTGCTTCAGAGAGCAGATTGGCTGATGGCCTATATTAATCACTCTCTCTCTCTCTCTCTCTCTCTCTCTCTCTCTCTCACACACACACTCACTCACTCACTCACTCACTCACTCACACACACACACACACTCTCTCACTCTCTCTCACACTCTCACTCACTCATTCACCTCACAGACTCTCTCTCACTCGCACACTCGCACACTCACTCGCTCATTCACTCACACTCTCACTCACTCACTCACTCACTCACAGACTCACAGACTCACAGACTCTCTCTCACTCGCTCACTCGCTCACTCGCTCACTCGCTCACTCACTCACTCACTCACTCACTCACTCACTCACTCACACACACACTCACACACTCACACACTCTCTCACTCTCTCTCACACTCTCACTCACTCATTCACCTCACAGACTCTCTCTCACTCGCACACTCGCACACTCACTCGCTCATTCACTCACACTCTCACTCACTCACTCACTCACTCACTCACAGACTCACAGACTCACAGACTCACAGACTCTCTCTCACTCGCTCACTCGCTCACTCGCTCACTCGCTCACTCACTCACTCACTCACTCACTCAGATACACTCACTCACTCACTCACACACACACTCAGACACTCAGATACACTCACTCACTCACTCACACACTCAGACACTCAGACACACTCACTCACTCGCTCACTCGCTCACTCACTCACTCACTCACTCACTCACTCAGATACACTCACTCACTCACTCACTCACTCACTCAGATACACTCACTCACTCACACACTCAGACACACTCACTCACTCACTCACTCACTCACTCACTCACTCACTCACTCACTCACTCACTCACTCACTCACATACACTCACTCACTCAGATACACTCACTCACTCACTCACTCACTCACTCACTCACTCACTCACTCACTCACTCACTCACTCACTCACTCACTCACTCACTCACTCACTCACTCAGATACACTCACTCACTCACACTCTCTCACTCACTCACTCTCTCTCACAGACTCACTCACTCGTTCACTCGCTCACACGCTCACTCGCTCACTCACACACTCAGACACTCAGACACTCACTCGCTCATTCACTCACTCACAGACTCACAGACTCAGACTCACTCACTCACTCTCACACACACACACACATACTCACTCACTCCCACTCACTCCCACTCACTCCCACTCACTCCCACTCACTCCCACTCACTCACACACTCACACACTCACACACTCACACACTCACACACTCACACACTCACACACACACACACACACACACACACACACACTCACACACTCACACACTCACACACTCACACACACTCACACACTCACACACACTCGATTATTCTTCAACCCCTGATGCAGTGCTTTCACTCTAACTTGTGTCATGCTTTAGGTTTGCTTCAAACCACTCGACTCACACAGATCTCCAACTCTTCATTTCGGCAGGTTCTGAAACTGTTGCTATGGTTTTGTTGAAGCAGTCGAGGTCAGACGAGTTTGTGTTCTGCGGCTCTGAGGGAAACACTATATTTGAGATATTAGAGATTCTCCTCAGGCTGATGTGAGAGAGGAAAACAGACATCGCCGGCTTCCTCTCATTTGACACTTCTGAGAAAACAATCTTTTTATGGCACATTAGCAACTGTTTCAGAACCTGCCGCTAGTGGAGGGAGAGAAGAGGAGCGCTGCATGACAGAGTCACACAAAGAGTTTGATTAGTAGATTAATGCAGCTCGACTACAGAGAGTTAAATGAGATTCCTGAAGAGAGAGAGAGAGAGAGAGAGAGAGAGAGAGAGAGAGAGAGAGAGAGAGAGAGAGAGAGAGAGAGAGAGAGAGAGAGAGAGAGAGAGAGAGAGAGACCTCATTGGTTCTCCTGCTCATTTTGCATTGATTTACATTAAAATGGCAAAATTATCATTTGCAATGGAAGCATAAATGTTAAATGTATATTTATATTATATTAATATAATATTAAATGTATTTGAAGAATGAATTCTTGAAGCGTTTCGAGGAATTTTGGGGAGCGTTTCTAAAATAGCTCACAGAAACCATCAGCAAGCATTAGGAACTTTTCCCAAAACGGGGACCGTATTTCCCGGAAAATAAGTCACACTGTGTCAAAATTGGATTGTTGAAAGAAAAAAACACAACACAGATAAGCTGCACTGGTGTACGAGTCACATTGTGTTTTTACATTCGTGTCATTCCATGTCAAATCAAATCAAATTTCTAAATATTAACTGTTAATATTTCTCAGAAGACCAAAAATATTTCCCAAAATATTAAACGTCATGAATGTGTATTGACTGAGTAATCCAAAATGAGAATTTTGAGAAATCTGCAGCCAAATAACAGGGGGATAAAAATGACTTTAGAAAGACGCGGCATCATTATGTAATTTTTACACAGATATTTTAAGGTGTATTAGTAAATTCTGTGGACTTTAGCAATCTTTGTTTCAATACATGCCAACAATTACAGCTCAAAAATGTGAAAAAGCACTTATTGTGTTATTATGCACTATAAACACATACTTTAGATCCCCTCACAGAACAAAAAATGCAAGTATAAAACAAGGATAAATGATATTGGCATTAGACCAGTGCATATTTCTGAAGCTTGTTAAGTCTGTGAGCGCTGAGGAGAGAACGCTTTCCTTCACGCGGTTTAAGACGATACGTTGAACGCTGGATTAAGAGAATATTTCTATCGTCCTCGTCCGGATTTTCTGACCAGAATGCAATGCTCTTTATCTCTACGACCTTCATCTGTTCTCCATCAGCTCACGTCACACACACACACACACAGCGTATCTCACTAATAAACCCATCAACTACGTCTCCACTTATAAACATGAACGTCCCACACTGTAGAAAATGACTTGATCAATAAGTCATGGCAACATATTTTATTTCTATTACTCCAGCCGGGTGTTCATGAGTTGATGAAAAGCTAATATAATGAATCTGATTTAATGTAAAATATGAATAAATACATTTGGGTGATAAGCTTAGTGCGATTATCAAATCAAAGACTGCAGTTTCATTAAATAACTCCAGTGTGATGCGCTGAGTGTTTCAAAAACATAATCATCACATTTTTTTGTTTTACATTATGATCGTAATTTACAAAAGTAATATATTTATTTTTTATAATTAGTCAAATTCAAAACAAAATACATAGACATCAGAGACCTGTTAACATGAATGTCATTTAATTACTGAATTATCATTATTGACATCAGAGAACCATGAACATGTGAATTTAATTATTGAAATATTAACCTAAAATCTAAAATAAATATTTTACGTCAACGTTTTTCCGGCTTTAACTCGTCAAAATAGTTTAATCAATTTGACCTTAAAAATTTAAAGTTATACAAGAATCAACAAGAAATTACTTGCACGGCCAGTTTGATACACTTTAAAATTTAATTAAAGTTGAATTATAGGTGAAATTGTTTTTGCAGTGCATGATAAATAAAGATGCTGAATGAATTAATAAATGCATAACCCTTAAAAAAGTAAAAAAATGCAGTGTATCATAATACCATTTTCTCTCTGACTATATTCACAATATAACATGGCATCTCATGCTTAAATGGTACTTGACTCAATAAATGTTTGCATTTTACTTTTAAAAAAGTAGTCTGACATGCAGTGTATCATAGCACAATTTTCTCTCCGACTATATTCACAATATAGTAATTTTCTTCAATAAATGTTACAGCATTTGCTTGTTAGATATAAATGTCATTCAGTATTATCTGTGATCCAGAATCATGATGAAACGAAGAACCTTTTAATATGTTTGATCGTCATCCGAACGTTTTTAAACGAAGCCCATCATCATCATCATCATCATCATCATCCTCCTCCTTTATGAAGTCAGCATCTCATCCGAGTCCTCATAAACACTGCCTCAATCCCACAATCCTCCTCTCCTCGTCTCGCTCTCCACACAAACAAGGCCAGGAACGTGTTTGCGACCCCAGGGCTTGTAAAGCAAGGCTTTGCGGATCGATTTCCCACGAGAGAGAGCGTCTGATTGATACAAAGGAGCCGTACAAACGTTTCCATCCCACCATTGACAGATTCATTACAGCGGCTTCCAGCTAATACATCATTCATGCTTCCAGTGTACAAACACACACACACACACTCGCTTCAGACCTTGAAAGTGTGTGAGGAGGTCTAACACATCTAATTCTTGTCCTGCTGTGAAGGTTTACAAGTGTTGTTCTCTATGTGAATATACAGTAAAGTGTAATTTATTCCTGTGATCAAAGCTGAATGTTCAGCATCATTACTCCAGTCTTCAGTGTCACATGATCCTTCAGAAATCACTCTAATATGAGGATTTGATGATCAAGAAACATTTATGATTATTATCAATGTTGAAAAGTCTTTTTTATTATTATTAAAATGCATACTTATTCATTAAGGATGCATTAAATTGATGCAAAGTGACAGTAAAGACATTTATAATGTTACAAAATCATTATATTTCAAATAAATGCTGTTCTTTTGAACTTTCTAGTCATCAAAAAAATCCTGAAAAATAAATGCATCATAGTTTCCGCAAAAATAAATGTTTCTTGATCATCAAATCCTCATATGAGAGTGATTTCTGAAGGATCATGTGACACTGAAGACTGGAGTAATGATGCTGAACATTCAGCTTTGATCACAGGAATACATTACACTTTACTGTATATTCACATAGAAAACAGATGATTTACATTAGAATAATATTTCACAATTTTACTGTATTTTTATCAAATAAATGTAGCCTTGGTGAGCAGAAGAGACTCTTTCACAAACATTACAACTCTTAATTATTCCAAAATTTAGGGCACCAATGTATGAGAAAGAGTTATAGAGTTTGTCTTTCTATTACTAATAATAGAAAGGCAAATTCTATGATATTTTATTCATATTCTCATTCTTTCTTTAACAGGTCTGTCCAATGTTCTGTCTAAATTTCTTTTTATTTATTGAGAAATCTGTAAGGAGACTGAATGCTCTTGTGGATCTGGCGCTGCATTCTCAGCCCTGTCAAAATAAAAGTCCCACACTTATCGGCCGATGCGATACTTAAAAATGGAAAATATCAGCTGATATATCGGGGTCAACCACCGCCTGACAGCAATTTAACATGTGAAGAGACATTAACAGGTCTTAAAGAAACACAAGCAGTCAGAAACACAAAGCTATTTAAAGAGGAGAAACTAAACTCATGATTCCAGTAATTAAACTCAACTACAACTAACTGAAACCATCACACCAGCACACATGCACTGTTTGACCAGCTGTGCTTTCAGTCGATTCGAAGAAACCATCAACTATTAGCAGCCTTTCACAATGAAAGGTTCAACAAACATAATAAGACTTGAGCTTCTCACAAATCATTAACAACCACAAACATTAATATATTATTAATATGTACCGGTCCGATCTCAACCTATTAAAACATCATTCCCTTCACAGTGAACATGTAAACACAGACTGATCCCACCGAGTTAGCGTTATTCCCCTCATCCTGAAATCCTCCAGTTCTGTCCCAAGATTATTTCACAAAGATGCATGAAAATCCATTCAGACATTGTCCATTTACAAAGACTGTTATTTAAGAGAAGCTGAACTAAAGGCCTCGAACAAACACCTGACCACAGGTGTATCAAAGTAAAAGTCCCTCAAGAAAAGTCCCTATGCCAAATAAAAATAAAATAAATAAATAAATAATATTTAATAAAATAAATTGTATTTTCTTAATTTGTAAATTAAGTAAACTCAGATTACTTAAACATAATATTATCTATTCAAACTGTGTTTTAATATATATATTTCTTCTAGCCATTTCAATTGTCCCCTATAGTGTGATTGTTCTCATCTCACAAGAACATTGTGGATAGAAATACTATTGATGTGATCTAACTGGGAACTTCTTTTGAAAAATGACAGAAATAATTTAGAAAAGGTCATCATCATCCTAAAAATGTTCATCACATCCCAAACAAAATTCTAATTGAACATCTCTTGACGTTCCGCGAAAATGTTGTGATATTTTATGGCATTTGAATGAAGCTTGACTGAAGTCAGGAAGAGGGAGAGTTTTGCCTGTTTTATTAATTAATATTTATGTCAAAACCTTTTTTTTTTTTTTGGTCAGGAAACTCACTGTGACTGAAATGATTTTAAGACATGCTGTCATTTCCAAAATAACAGTCACATGGTTTATATATTACACCAGGAACTGTTATGAAGATTAATCAATTAAAACCAATTAAATCAAACCAATTAAAAGAGAGAGATCTGGAGGATGGTCTGAACAGATGTTTCAGTCATGCACTGGGTACATGTAATCTTTACTGTCATTCACCATATGCTCAAACCCTTATCTAACAGAATATGAGTCGAGAGAGCTCTGAATGATCACAAATCTGAAGATGCAATACAGTGTGAATTATAATAAGGCACTGCAGAAATGCTTTTTCTTCATTCCCTTAATTTCCTCCATAAAAGTTCAACATTTTTACACACTTGTTTCTTGGCATGGTGCTCATTTTCTATAAATTCTCATATAGAAGCTGTAAATGTCATATATAAAGTGTTTTATGGGTCATAAATGCTAACGCTTTATTGTATAAGCAGAGATGATACAGATCATAACTGGATTCTTGTAGTTTTTGAAGTTTAAATATTGCATTTTAATAGCCTGATTTCAAAGAATATATGCAAGTGACAATGTTTTTAAGTTAAATACTGATGAAAATATTAAAACCTTTCTTCCTTATCTCCTCCACACTGAAAAAAATAATAAATTGCATGATCAATAGCCTAAGTTATGACAACACGTGTTTTACATTGCTAAGTTAAGCAGTTTTGAACTTTTTTTTATTTAGTTAGACAAGATTCAAATAATTTGTTTACGTCAGTTTAATGTAAAACAATTTTTTACAGAGCAGGTTTTCTACAAACATGGCCAGAATAGAGGCTTTTAGACAAAAACCAAAAAAATTAAAATGCATCTATAAACGTCACTTCCATTCATTCTGTCCAAGTGTTTTAATCAAATGTAAGTGATGCTTGACAAACGGCACAAGGTAAAAAAAAAACTTTAAAAAAAACTAGTATAAGTATAATGATTTATAAAACAAAAATTTAATTGAAAAATACAAGTAATTGCCCAGCTCTTCATCCTTTAATACATCATTTATGTTAAATTTTGTTCTTCCTATTTTATTTTTATTTTTGTCTTGTTTTCCAGCACAATTATCTAAACATTCTCAAATCAATATGTATTTTCTGGAGAAGCAAAATGACGATATTTAAGATATTAAGTCTTGTTTTATGAAAAAAAAATTGATTGAAAAGGACCAATATCAGCTATTGGGGAATGAAAAATAAACTTAATTTTACTTTTAATTGTAGATTTTTCTGACCTCAATTTGTTCAGTTTTGTTTGTCAGACACAAATACTGTAGATCAAGTGCAATAAAATAAACATGTAAATGTGCATGTGGATGTTTTCTTTCCACTAGAAATGACAAGTTATGAAAGCAAAATATCTCAAAACTGAGATATTAAATTGAACAGTTCTGCATTACACAGTCCAGAAATCAGTTTGATCAGGTGTCACTAACACATCAAGCTCAATTATGGAGGATTCGTCTAATGAATCCAGCCACAGCCTGAGAGTGAACCAAGCGGAGATCTTAACTGTGTTAACTGGAAATCCATCCTGATTCCCGCAGCCCTAATGCTCTTATAAACAGAGCGATCAACGGATCCGGGATTCGGGGCTCAGGTGCCGGAGTCAGACGGGAATGAAGTCGGATGAAGAGACAATGATTGAGTTGATGAGTACGAGCAACACACACTGGCTTATGTGCTTCTGCACTGCAAACAACGATGCTCTTCCTCAGTGTTTTAAATATTCTTAAATCAAGACACATTTACTGGAGAAGAAGCAGAATGACTGAAGATATTAAGGCTTATTTACTGAGAAAAGTATCAAAATGATGCGAGTTTATGCTTAAAACAAGGAGGAAGCTTCCACAGAAAACTAAACACTTTACTTAAAGCCTTTATGTATGATGCATTATATAAAAGATTTGAATGCATTAATTGTTCCTTCTTATAATGCATTGTATGATCTCATGAACAATTGTAACCAGTTATAATACATTATAATTCTTATCTATTCAATGCATTAACGTTTTCAGATGTGACAAGGAATCTGCGAGTATCATAATGAATTTTAACTTTGGTTAGAATTATTTATGAAAAGATATAATGCATTAAAACATGCATATAAACATAAGTACCTTTATAATTGTAATGTCTTGTTTTGTTGTCTGTCATGTGATCCCGTTATAGTCATGTGATCCCCTGTTATAGTTATATGGGGCAAGTTCAAAACGGTGCGCAACGTTTTGCTACGGTTTCCGGGTTGAACGTCATGTTTCCTGGGAACGGTGTGCACCGGTGTGCAACGGGGTTTGAGATACGTTTTCTCTTGTTTGGTGGGTGTGTCAGAACTGCAGTCCAATCAGCAGCAACATGTATATAAAGCGCGCGGTAGTAAAGTGAACTCGCACAATGGGTTCAAGGAAAGTAATTTACAAATGTGTTCGATGCAGCTCAGTATACGCAACAACTGAGGATATTACAAGACATGTTTGTGTAAGTTTTATTGTAAAAATATAGGATATCAACATAATGATGTTTATATTTTTAGCTTCATTGCAAGTGTATGACATTTGGTATAGTAATAAACAGCCCCTGCGTTCAGCCCCGACAAAACGTTGCACAACGTTTTTTAAACAGAAACGGTGATGTGTTGAACACACTGTTCTGATGACGCAAGAGTTGCAACTATGGCAGCTGAGAAGGCCATTCTTTGTGTTCTTTGTGAAGAATTTTCGGAGCCTGATGAAGTTGGTATAAATATGTGTTTAATACTACAAAATATGCCTGATGTTACAGTTACTGCACTTGCCGCCCAGAACAAAAGAGAACATCCCAATCCAGTGAAGGGATTGCTGAAACTGAAGCACACATCTTACCTAATTCAGACTAAAACACATCTATTTAGCCTCACATACTGACTTTATTTGTAGTTCATAGTTTTAATACCCTCTATTTTCTTTCTCATTTTTAGGAAAAGCACTTAATTACCATTGTTTATTTCTATACCAAATGTCATACACTTGCAATGAAGCTAAAAATATAAACATCATTATGTTGATATCCTATATTTTTAGTGTGTTCAGTGTGTTCAACGCATCACCGTTTCTGTTTAAAAAACGTTGTGCAACGTTTTGTCGGGGCTGAACGCAGCCCAGGTGTCCTCGTCAAGTATTGTTTCCTGTAAACACTGTTTGTAAGTCTTGTTTTGAGTTTCATGCCAAGCCTTTGTTTTATGTTTGATCTTGTTTGGAATATAATAAACTGCATTTGTGTTCTGCAAACTTGCCTCCAGTGGACTATATGTTACAATACTGCATAATACATAGACTTTATAAAAAGCGTTACCAAATAAACTTGTTTTCTCTTTGAATTAACTAGATTTTTCTATCTCAGCGGCAGAAATCTCTCAATGACTTTTACACTTTAATGTGACAGTGCTTTAGCCAGTTAGTGGAGACAGTCAGAGCAGTGTCTCTCTATCAGTTTAATACTCTACGCTGCTTCATGTAATCCTGTATTTCTACATCTGTGGCTGTAAGAGGATCTCAGTGTCTCGCCGTCTGTTCCTCTTTCAAAGAGACTCGAGGCCTTTCAATCTGACAGAGACAGAGAGAGACATATATATATATATATATAGAGAGAGAGAGAGAGAGAGAGAGAGAGAGAGAGACAGAGAGACATATATATATAAAGAGAGAGAGAGACATATATATAGATGGACTAGTCGTGAGTAAAAGACACCAATTTGAACAGATGCACTGATGAATGTATGTGTATATGTATATATACGTGTGTGTGTGTGTGTGTGTATGTGTATATACGCATGTATACAAAAAAAAACTAACAATAACAATACAAATATGTAAATGTATGTATGTTTACATTTTAAACGGGTTCAAGTTGAGTTGGTTCTATTCTAGAGGAATGTTAAAATTGTTTATTGACCGCATGAAACCACTGACAATCACAGTTTGGAACATCCAAGGCATTAACTCATCAAGTTTTGGATATAAAATCAAAACCTTGGATTTTAAGAAAAGTGTTTTAGATATTGACATAATAATCTTACAGGAAACGTGGCGCAGAACTGATGAGGTCACTCTCTGTCCCCCAGGATATCGGGAAATATTCATATCGTCCCAAAAACATGAAAAAGTCACATGCGGGAGAGATTCAGGGGGCATCATAATCTGGCACAAACTTGAAATTAATAAGTACATCCAACTAATCAAAAAAGAATCTCATATCTGGCTCAAAATCAATAAACAACTTTGACAGAACTCAGTCAAACTACAAAAGATATATTCTCATGTGCTCTGTATATTCCTCCCTCTGAATCTCCTTACTATAACGAGAACATCTTTGAGACCCTCCACAGCCAAATCAACCACTTCCAGGCCCAGGGAAGTGTGCTGATGTGTGGGGACCTCAACGCCAGAACAGGATCCCTATCCGACTACACCACAGACAACAGGAATAATTATATATTTGGACAGAGCTTTCAACAAAAGCAGTAAGCTGTACAACACCCAAAACATCTACAGATGGGTTCAAAACAGCACTGAAAAATACCTAACCGCATTTGACCACCCCCAAGTGTGCTTACTCATGGATAACTTCATAGATTACGATTATCCTCATAATGAAGATGGCATAAATCTGGCTGTAGAAAACATAAATTACATATTTGATTATCTGGCTACAATATCTAACCACTAAGAAAAACCATAAGCAAAAACAAAAGGATGAAAAATGGTTTGATTCGGATTGTAAAAGAATAAAGAAAAATTTAAGATTGCTTGTCCCACAAAACCTCTCACACTACAACTTTAACATCGTAGGATGTCCTGTTACTTTATCCTCTACAGTAAAAGACCTGGGTGTTATACTAGACTGCAACCTGTCTTTTGAAAATCATATTTCATATGTTACAAGAACAGCCTTTTTCCACCTTAGAAACATTGCTAAGCTACGTAACATGCTATCAGTTTCTGATGCAGAAAAGTTAGTTCATGCGTTCATGACCTCGAGACTAGATTACTGTAATGCTTTATTAGCCGGTTGTCCTGCATCCTCAATAAACAAGCTACAGTTAGTCCAAAATGCCGCCGCTAGAGTTCTTACTAGATCAAGAAAATATGATCATATAACACCGATTTTATCATCACTACATTGGTTACCTATAAAGTTCCGTATTAATTACAAGGTATTGCTACTGACTTATAAAGCCCTAAACGGCTTAGCTCCAGTCTATTTAACAGATCTTCTATCGCCCTATAATCCATCGCGCTCTTTAAGGTCACTAAATTCGAGGCTTTTGGTCATACCTAGGATATCCAGATCCACTAAAGGAGGGAGAGCATTTTCACATTTAGCTCCAAAACTCTGGAATAGCCTTCCTGATACTGTTCGTTGCTCAGACTCGCTCTCCCAGTTTAAAACTAGATTAAAGACGCATCTCTTCAGCCAGGCATTCATATAATACTTTTAATCTTACAGTTAAATCCGACCTCTAGTTCATAAACGCCAGAGGAGAACTGGCCCCCGACTGAGCCCGGGTTCTCCCAAGGTTTTTTTTTCTCCATTAGGTCACCTGATGGAGTTTTTCGGTTCCTTGCCACTGTTGCCTTTGGCTTGCTCAGTTGGGGATATTTAATTTAATTAATCAATCAACAATACTATTGATCAGCATTACCAAACGTGGACGTTTCCACTAGAAACAAACATTGATGTATTATTTTAATTTAATACTGTGAAGCTGCTTTGATACAATCTGTATTGTGAAAAGCGCTATATAAATAAACTTGACTTGACTTGACTTGGCTTGCAAATCAAAAACACAGACAACCAGACAATTCAGATTTACGTCTTCATTGTTGTGAGGAGCTTAAAAAATATAAAATACACTCAGAAAGAAGAAAGAACAGTACATGTATCCAAAATCAGCTCAAAACTATTGAAGAATCTGTCCAATCACACAGTTTCTGGGACAACTGGAATCTCCTAAATAATAAGAAACATGAACAAATTACAATACAAGACGGAGACACCTGGAAAAATCACTTTATAGCAAATTAGACATGAATATAAAACAAACACAAAGAAATATATGAAAAATTAAACCATATAGAAAACATAATTGGCAAACAGCAAAATCCACTAGATTACCCAATCACAGAAGAAGAGCTGATGGATAAAATACAGGCTCTGCCAACAAAAAAGTCAAGAGGACCAGACGGCATCCTTAACGAAATGCTTAAAAATATATACCCCAAATTCGAATTGGCCATAATGAAACTGTTCAACTTGGTTCTGAGTGTTGGCCATTTCCCTGACACCTGGAATAGAGGACTCATAACGCCCATATTCAAGAGTGGAGACACATCAGACCCCAACAATTACAGAGGCATCTGTGTGAGCAGCAATCTGGGGAAGATGTTCTGCAGCGTCATCAACACGAGACTGGTCCCCGTCCTCACAGCGGGGTGTGCGACAGGGCGGGGTGTGAGACAGGGCGGGGTGTGAGACAGGGCGGGGTGTGAGACAGGGCGAGGTGTGAGACAGGGCGAGGTGTGAGACAGGGCAGGGTGTGAGACAGGGCGAGGTGTGAGACAGGGCGAGGTGTGAGACAGGGCGAGGTGTGAGACAGGGCGAGGTGTGAGACAGGACGGGGTGTGAGACAGGGCGGGGTGTGAGACAGGGCGGGGTGTGAGATAGGGCGGGGTGTGAGACAGGGCGAGGTGTGAGACAGGGCGAGGTGTGAGACAGGGCAGGGTGTGAGACAGGGCGAGGTGTGAGACAGGGCGGGGTGTGAGACAGGGCGAGGTGTGAGACAGGGCGAGGTGTGAGACAGGGCGGGGTGTGAGACAGGGCGGGGTGTGAGACAGGGCGAGGTGTGAGACAGGGCGAGGTGTGAGACAGGACGGGGTGTGAGACAGGGCGAGGTGTGAGACAGGGCGGGGTGTGAGACAGGGCGGGGTGTGAGACAGGGCGGGGTGTGAGACAGGGCGAGGTGTGAGACAGGGCAGGGTGTGAGACAGGGCGAGGTGTGAGACAGGGCGAGGTGTGAGACAGGGCGAGGTGTGAGACAGGGCGGGGTGTGAGACAGGGCGAGGTGTGAGACAGGGCGGGGTGTAAGACAGGGCGGGGTGTGAGACAGGGCGAGGTGTGAGACAGGGCGAGGTGTGAGACAGGGCGAGGTGTGAGACAGGGCGGGGTGTGAGACAGGGCGCCCTGACAGGGCGAGGTGTGAGACAGGGCGAGGTGTGAGACAGGGCGAGGTGTGAGACAGGGCAGGGTGTGAGACAGGGCGAGGTGTGAGACAGGGCGGGGTGTGAGACAGGGCGAGGTGTGAGACAGGGCGAGGTGTGAGACAGGGCGGGGTGTGAGACAGGGCGGGGTGTGAGACAGGGCGAGGTGTGAGACAGGGCGAGGTGTGAGACAGGACGGGGTGTGAGACAGGGCGAGGTGTGAGACAGGGCGGGGTGTGAGACAGGGCGGGGTGTGAGACAGGGCGGGGTGTGAGACAGGGCAGGGTGTGAGACAGGGCGAGGTGTGAGACAGGGCGAGGTGTGAGACAGGGCGAGGTGTGAGACAGGGCGGGGTGTGAGACAGGGCGAGGTGTGAGACAGGGCGGGGTGTAAGACAGGGCGGGGTGTGAGACAGGGCGAGGTGTGAGACAGGGCGAGGTGTGAGACAGGGCGAGGTGTGAGACAGGGCGGGGTGTGAGACAGGGCGAGGTGTGAGACAGGGCGGGGTGTGAGACAGGGCGGGGTGTGAGACAGGGCGGGGTGTGAGACAGGGCGAGGTGTGAGACAGGGCGAGGTGTGAGACAGGGCAGGGTGTGAGACAGGGCGAGGTGTGAGACAGGGCGAGGTGTGAGACAGGGCGAGGTGTGAGACAGGGCGAGGTGTGAGACAGGACGGGGTGTGAGACAGGGCGGGGTGTGAGACAGGGCGGGGTGTGAGATAGGGCGGGGTGTGAGACAGGGCGAGGTGTGAGGTGTGAGACAGGGCAGGGTGTGAGACAGGGCGAGGTGTGAGACAGGGCGGGGTGTGAGACAGGGCGAGGTGTGAGACAGGGCGAGGTGTGAGACAGGGCGGGGTGTGAGACAGGGCGGGGTGTGAGACAGGGCGAGGTGTGAGACAGGGCGAGGTGTGAGACAGGACGGGGTGTGAGACAGGGCGAGGTGTGAGACAGGGCGGGGTGTGAGACAGGGCGGGGTGTGAGACAGGGCGGGGTGTGAGACAGGGCGAGGTGTGAGACAGGGCAGGGTGTGAGACAGGGCGAGGTGTGAGACAGGGCGAGGTGTGAGACAGGGCGAGGTGTGAGACAGGGCGGGGTGTGAGACAGGGCGGGGTGTGAGACAGGGCGGGGTGTGAGACAGGGCGGGGTGTGAGACAGGGCGAGGTGTGAGACAGGGCGAGGTGTGAGACAGGGCGAGGTGTGAGACAGGGCGGGGTGTGAGACAGGGCGGGGTGTGAGACAGGGCGGGGTGTGAGACAGGGCGAGGTGTGAGACAGGACGGGGTGTGAGACAGGGCGAGGTGTGAGACAGGGCGGGGTGTGAGACAGGGCGAGGTGTGAGACAGGGCGGGGTGTGAGACAGGGCGGGGTGTGAGACAGGGCGGGGTGTGAGACAGGGCGAGGTGTGAGACAGGGCGAGGTGTGAGACAGGGCAGGGTGTGAGACAGGGCGAGGTGTGAGACAGGGCGAGGTGTGAGACAGGGCGAGGTGTGAGACAGGGCGAGGTGTGAGACAGGACGGGGTGTGAGACAGGGCGGGGTGTGAGACAGGGCGGGGTGTGAGATAGGGCGGGGTGTGAGACAGGGCGAGGTGTGAGACAGGGCGAGGTGTGAGACAGGGCAGGGTGTGAGACAGGGCGAGGTGTGAGACAGGGCGGGGTGTGAGACAGGGCGAGGTGTGAGACAGGGCGAGGTGTGAGACAGGGCGGGGTGTGAGACAGGGCGGGGTGTGAGACAGGGCGAGGTGTGAGACAGGGCGAGGTGTGAGACAGGACGGGGTGTGAGACAGGGCGAGGTGTGAGACAGGGCGGGGTGTGAGACAGGGCGGGGTGTGAGACAGGGCGGGGTGTGAGACAGGGCGAGGTGTGAGACAGGGCAGGGTGTGAGACAGGGCGGGGTGTGAGACAGGGCGAGGTGTGAGACAGGGCGAGGTGTGAGACAGGGCGGGGTGTGAGACAGGGCGAGGTGTGAGACAGGGCGGGGTGTAAGACAGGGCGGGGTGTGAGAGTGAGACAGGGCGAGGTGTGAGACAGGGCGAGGTGTGAGACAGGGCGAGGTGTGAGACAGGGCGGGGTGTGAGACAGGGCGAGGTGTGAGACAGGGCTGCCCTCTATCACCGACCCTCTTCAACATCTACATTAATGAATTGGCGAAACTCCTAGAAGAATCAGCAGCTCCTGCCCTCACACTTCACGACTCCTCTCTAAAGCTCCTGCTGTACGCGGATGATCTGGTCCTGCTGTCTCCAACAGAAGAGGGTCTACAGCAGAACCTGGACACCCTGCATCAGTGCTGTCAGACCTGGGCCCTGACCATCAACCCAACCAAAACTAAAGTACTAACGTTTCAGAAAAGACCCAGATGTCAGGGAAAGGGACACAAGTTCACCCTTGGTATGACCAAACTTGACCATCTCACAAGCTACACATACCTCTGGCTGAAGATAATAAGTGCAAATGGAAACCTAAATTTGGCCGTGAATGAACTGAAAGAGAAAGCAAGAAGGGCCTTCTATGCCATCAAAATATCTATCCAAATTGAAATACCAATCAGAATCTGGCTCAAAATATTCCAATCAGTCATAGAGCCAATTGCACTATATGGCAGTGAAGTTTGGGGTCCTCTCCTAAATCACCAATTTGACAAATGGGACAAAAATCCGATTGAAACCCTGCATGCCGAGTTCTGTAAGAGCATCCTGAGAGTACAGAGGAACACACCCAACAACGCATGCAGGGCAGAATTAGGCCAATACCCTCTACTAATACATGTGGAGAAACGAGCCATCAAATTTTGGAAACATCTAAAAATGAGTGACCCCAACTCTTATCATTATAAAGCCCTTAAGAACCATGAGATGAACACTGAGAAGAGCCCGCTCATCCAGCTGGTCCTGAGGCTCCACACACACAGAGAGAGAGAGAGAGTGTGTGTGTGTGTGAGAGAGAGAGAGAGAGCGAGAGAGAGAGAGAGAGAGAGAGAAGAGCCCGCTCATTCAGCTGGTCCTGAGGCTCCACACACACAGAGAGAGAGAGAGTGTGTGTGTGTGTGAGAGAGAGAGAGAGAGAGAGAGAGAGAGAAGAGCCCGCTCATTCAGCTGGTCCTGAGGCTCCACACACAGACGAACACTAATAGTAACCAGCCTCAGGACACTGACACTCTCATCCACACAATCCGGCCCAACCACATTATAAAAGCTCAACGAGAGCATTGCCTGACCTACTGGACTGAAACAACACAAAAACAAAGTAAACTAGAATGTTATTTGGCCCTAAATAGAGACTACACAACCGCAGAATACCTGAGTACAGTGAAGGACTGCACACTCAGAAGAAGAATGACGAGGTACAGACTGAGCAACCACAGCCTGACTGTGGAGACGGGCAGATACAGACAGAACTGTCTGTGTGTGTGTGTGTGTGTGTGTGTGTGTGTGTGTGTGTGTGTGTGTGTGTGTGTGTGTGTGTGTGTGTGTGTGTGTGTGTGATACAGGCAGAACTGGCTGCCCAGAGAGAGACGCGTCTGCCCGTACTGTGACCAGGGAGAAGTGGAGACAGAGCAACACTTTCTCACCAGCTGTCCCAACTATGAGGACATTAGAGGGACTTTTTACACAAAATTTTAAATACTTTGCCCTAACTTCCTAAAATTGAACAACAAAACACAATTTCAACATCTCTGAGGTGAAAAAAGAGACTGTATCATACTAGCGGCAAGATACATCGATGCCTGTCACAAAAAGAGAGAGTTGATGACACACACACACACACACACACACACAGACACACACACACACACACACACACACACACACACACACACACACACACACACACAGACACAGACACAAACAAACACACACACACACACACACGCTCGTACACAAAACAAACACTTACACACTGAATTCTAAATTGTTCAAAATCATTTTCTATGCTGTTTTGATGCTTTGGCAATACAAATGTAATTTTGTCATGCCAATAAAGCTTTATTGAATTGAATTGAATATATATATAGAGAGAGAGCGAGAGAGCGAGAGAGAGAGAGAGAGAGAGAGAGAGAGAGAGAGAGAGAGAGAGAGAGAGAGAGAGAGAGAGAGAGAGAGAGAGAGAGGCGATAAAGACGTGTTTTTACAGTCACTACACACAGAAGACAGACAGTACAGGAGTTGAAGAGGTTTCTCTTCCTCAATGAAGAGACTCAAGCTCTGGTTTTATTCCCTCTGATTGTATTATTCCTCTTTTATGTGTTTGTTGTTCCAGATCAGCTCAGAGTCTCAGAGATCATCACTCCATCAGGAGATTCACAGTCTCTCAGTGTTATCGCTCTTTCATGAGGCTTAACTCACATCCTCACACTGAAACTCTCTTCAGTCGATGTGATGATGGAATAATCTCAGTGAGTTCAGTATTATTGAGAAGTTGGTGTGATGTGGTGATAATGTGGCGTTCAGCGCTTCATCAGCAGTAATGTGTGTTCTCTTACGAGAGGTTCTCTCGTATTGCGTAAGTAGCTTACGCATCGGGAAAGTCTTCTTTCTTCGAGATCTGAAGCCAAAAAATTATCCTTAATTTTGTATTCATTGTCAACGCAGTGCAGCAGCCGACAGACCTAGGCAGGCTGTATAAGCGTGCTCATTGGCTGCTCGGCTGCAACTGCTTAAGCCTATCGGTGAGCGCTATGAACGCGGCAACCAATGAGGGCGCTTCGCCCTCCGCGCCCTTCTAACCGTCAGAATGGGCGTGGCCAGCGTGTATATATTCAGCGCTCACAGGCTAAAATTCTGATTTTCTTGTCTTCAGCGACGCTCTTCGCATCGCTGGATCTTGAGAGCCGCCGCCGTTGAAACCAGCGACCAGCAAGCTTAGGACAGCGCCTGAGGAAGCCGGCCGTCTTCGCCGCCTTCAGCCATCCGTGCCTGCTACGCTATCCGGCGACATATCCTTTACATTATTACTGTTTCTGTGTGTACTCTAAAAGAGCACGAGGCGTTTTTGTAAAAACGCCTCGTTTTTGCGGCTCGTGCCTCGCCCCGCTCAGCTACGGAGACCGCCACCTCTCTGCGCTCTCCGACTGGGCCGCGGGCACGCCGCCACCGCACTCTCCGAGTGCGAAGAGCTTTCAATGTCGACCCTGCGGGCTCGACTTGAAGCTTTCGACCAAGCTGTCGCTCCGCCTGTCCCTGCCGGGCCGCGCAATAAGAAGCGCCGCTCGCAGCGACCACCGGAGACTGTTGTGACTGAGGAGCTCGCCGGAACCTCTCCCTCGAGCTCTCTCTCGCCCTCTCCCTCCCGGCCGCTCAACCGCCGTCTCTGCCCGCGCCGCCGCCGCGTCAGGAGATGAGGTGAATGTGATAGATACCCGTACTCTCCCTCTGTTCGAGCCGTGCAATACGCCGCTCACAAGGGATGGCAGAAGCGGACGGTCTCGGAGCGAGTTTCCTCTCCCTCTGTTCGAGCCGCGCAAACTGAGCCGCTCACGAGGGATGGCAGAAGCGGACGGTCTCGGAGCGAGTTTCCTCTCCCTCTGTTCGAGCCGCGCAAACTGAGCCGCTCACGAGGGATGGCAGGAGCGGACGGTCTCGGAGCGAGTTTCCTCTCCCTCTGTTCGAGCCGCGCAAACTGCGCCGCTCACAAGGGATGGCAGGAGCGGACGGTCTGAGCTTTCTTTACGTTACAAGAAAGCTACTCCGTCCTCGCGCGTCACTGGTGAAAGGGGAACAGAGTGTTTTCGTCCCGCCGTGGCCTGGACTATAACCTCCATTCTCACACATTTCTCAGTCCCCTCTTAAGTTCAGGCGACTGGAATTGTTACTATTGCAGTATACGAGCCTGTTATAAATACACGCTCGCCTGCAAGCAAACGCTGTCACAAGACATGATGACGCTAACCGCGTACTAATGTATTCTCCCCTGTGGCTCAGTGGCGGAATCCTAGACTGTCAAGCTAGAGACCCGGGTTCGATCCCCGCTCTCGCGGCAGTTAAAGTTTATGCTGTTCGCTTCTCCGAGCTCGCGGCCAGTTTTTCTTACATACAGAAAACAAGCCCGCTCTCTCCCTCGTTGGGCCGTGCAGATTGCGCCGTTCAAGGGATGACAAAGCGGACGGTCACGAGCAGCGTTCAGCGTGCGCGCCTCACTCACCGGCGAAAAGAGAAGAGAGTGTGTTAGTCTCGCTACGGCTGGACAACCGCCAATCCTCACACATTTCTCAGTCCCCTCTTAAGTTCAGGCGACTGGAAATATTACTATTGCAGTAAACGAGCCTGTTTTAAACACACGCTCGCCTGCAAACGAACGCCGACGCGACACAAGAGGTCGCTTTTTATATGCTCGCGCTAACTGAAAGCCTATGTGATTCCCCTGTGGCTCAGTGGCAGAATCATACGCTTTCATGCGAGAGACCCGCGTTCGATCCCAGCTCTCGGGGAAATTAAAATTTATGCTGCTTGCTTCTCCGAGCTCGCGGCCAGTCTTTCTTACTTACAGAAAGCGAACCCGCCCCTCGCACCACACCTTCTCAGAGTGCTCGAGTATTTTTTGAGCGTCTAAACACGAGAGAAGAAAAGACGGTTAAATCCCGCAGCCCTGCGGCTGGACCACCGTCGAAGCTTAACGCTCTGTCAGTCCCCGTTGCCACGGCTACTGCAGCTGTTTACCCCGCAGTCAACGAGCCGGTATCTACTCGCTCGCCTGCGCGCATCCGCCGTTCTCACGGCAACCCAGAAAATGTCAAAAGAGCATAATGTCTGGTTGCACGGCTGACGCCGTATGTGTTTCTAGTACAGTGAATGTGCCCACGTTCTGTGCTCACCCCTGTACACAAGCACTATACATCCCGTGTCTCTCACAGAGCCCACTCTCATGAAGCAGGCAAAAGCCGCTTTAGTGTTAAAAGTAGGTCACGTGTCCACTTCTCCGTGCCCACACCTACTCACTGCCCGCTCTGTCACACGGCCTTGCACGACCGGTCATGTTTTAAATGTGAGTCCTGTGCCCGCCCTCGAGCGCTCACACATACATTTTCGCGCCTCACACTATATGTTCCCCGTCCAAAGCCACCGGGACACTGTGTGTAAAACGGCCAGCTATCGCTACGTGCGATCCGCCGTATCTAACCACCAAGAGCGCGCGCGCCGCGCCCGCCCCTGAATGTAACTCCTGTGCCCGCCCTCGAGCGCTCACACATACTAACGAACATTTTCGCCCCGACGCCGCCATCGCGCGTCGCGCCTCACACTTTATGTTCCCCGTCTAAAGCCACCGGGACACTGTGTGTAAAACGGCCAGCTATCGCTGCGTGCGATCTGCCGTATCTAAGCACCAAGAGCGCGCGCGCCGCGCCCGCCCCTCCGTTTCGAGCTCTCGAGCCCGCGATGCGCGGCGATCGGAGCCCGGAGGCCATTCTGCCCCTGGCTGCACACGCAAAAGCGTGGGAAACTATTCCAGGCGCATCAGAACGGGTGCTAAGCACAGTAAAACAGGGCTATACTCTGCAGTTCGCTCGCCGCCCTCCGCGCTTTCAAGCGCGTATCGAGACCAGAGTGAATGGGGAAGTAGCACATCTACTTCGAGCAGAAATACACTTCTGTGCAAAAGGGCTATGGAACCGGTTTCCCCTTCCATGAGCGAGTCGGGCTTTTACAGCCGTTATTTCCTCGTTCCCAAGAAGGACGGAGCACTCAGACCAATTTTGGATCTGAGACGTTTGAACGAGGCTCTTATGAGAAGACCGTTCAAAATGCTCACAACCAGACAAATTCTCGCGCAAATTCGCCCGAGGGACTGGTTTATATCTCTCGATCTAAAAGACGCGTGCTTTTCAGATTCTGATAATACCCCGTCACAGGCCATTCTTGAGATTCGCCTTCGACGGTCAGGTATATCAGTACACGGCCCGTCTGTCGACACAGCGCGCGCGCTGCATTCGACGCCTGGCCGCGTCTCTCCGGCCGGGCAGCACCGTACCTCTCAAAACATTTCAGAGGCTACTGGGTTGTATGGCCTCAGCCGCAGCAGTGCTTCGGCTGGGTCTTTTACGAATGCGCCCGCTACAATGCTGGCTGAATGCCCGAGTGCCTCACAGAGCATGGGCTTCCGGCGGTATTCGCATCAGAGTGACTCAGAGCTGCGTTTCAGCTCTGAAGCCCTGGTTAGCGGCCGACTGGTACCAGCGGGGAGTGACAATGGGAGCTATCTCACACCGCAAAATTATCTCGACGGACGCTTCCACCTCAGGCTGGGGCGCTCTGTTCGAGGGCAAACCGGCTTTTGGCCTATGGTCAGACCGGGAAAAATGCCTCCACATAAACTGTTTGGAGATGATAGCGGTCGAGAACGCGCTCAGGCGCTTCCTCCCATTCATACGGGATCACCATGTGCTAGTCCGCTCGGACAACATGTCCGTGGTATCCTATGTGAACCGACAGGGCGGTGTCAGATCCAGGAATCTGTGCAGGCTGACAGAACGCCTTCTCGTGTGGGCTTACCGCTCGCTGCGCTCGCTGAAAGCCGCGCACGTACCGGGCCACCTGAATGTCGGTCCAGACAGACTGTCCAGGGACAACATTCCCCCGGGAGAATGGTCTCTGCACCTCCAGACAGTCCAGTTTCTCTGGCGCCTATTCGGCAGAGCGGAAATCGACCTCTTTGCGTCGAAAGACAATGCTCAATGCCTGAAGTTTTATTTGAAGAGCGAAGACGCGCTGTCCCAGACATGGCCCAGCCTCCCGCTGTATGCTTTTCCTCCGATCTCCCTGTTGCCACAGGTCATTTAGAGGATCAGAGAAACGCACCACTCAGTGCTGCTTATAGCCCCGCGATGGGAAAACCAAACTTGGTACCCAGAGCTAGTGAGGCTGTCGCACTCACCCCCATGGCCGATCCCGGTGAGAAAGGATCTCCTCTCCCAAGCCGCTGGATCGATCTGGCATCCCCATCCAGAGCGCTGGTCGCTGCATGCATGGGTGATCAACGGATACCCGTTGACCTGTCAGAAGGGGTCGTGAACACGATCACGCAGTCTAGAGCCCCCTCCACGAGACGGCTCTACGCGTCTAAATGGTCGGTGTTTTCTAAATGGTGCGCTACTCAAAACCTGGATCCGCGCGCATGCGGGGTTCCGCGGGTGCTCTCCTTCTTGCAAGAGCTGTTGGAAAAGGGCAGATCCCCTTCCACGCTCAAAGTATATGTGGCCGCTATTACAGCGTTCGCTGAGACGACGCTCGGCCGGGCAATGGGAAGGAATGAGCTCATTATCCGCTTCCTCAGAGGAGCTAGACGGATGAACCCCCCGCGGCCCCCCTCGGTTCCCTCGTGGGATCTGTCCTTGGTCCTGGCGGCCCTAAAGGCTTTTCCCTTTGAACCGCTTGAATCCGCGGATCTAAAGTATCTGTCGCTTAAAACCGTTTTTCTGATAGCTCTGTCTTCAGTCAAACGAGTGGGTGATTTGCACGCGCTATCTGTTAGCCCTGCATGTCTCGAGTTCGGGCCGAATGACTCGAAAGTCATTCTCAGACCGAGGCACGGTTACATCCCCAAAGCGATTGGAACCCCGTTTAGGGCACAAGTTATTTCCCTCTCGGCTCTGCCAGCATCCGATGGTGGGGACAGTGATAACCTCCTATGCCCTGTCCGGGCGCTGAGAGTTTACATCACGCGCTCCGCCGCTTTCAGGCGTTCAGAGCAGCTCTTTGTTTCCTTCGGCGGACGCACCAAGGGTCTTGCCGCCTCGAAGCAGAGCTTGTCCAGGTGGATAGTGGACGCGATAGCAGCAGCTTATGCCTCCAAACACCTGCAGTGCCCTCTGGGCATCAGAGCCCATTCCACTAGAGGCATGGCCTCGTCGTGGGCCTGGTCCAGCGGAATTTCTATCCACGACATTTGTATGGCGGCGGGCTGGGCCTCCCCGTCTACATTCGTGAGGTTTTATAACCTGGAAGTTCCTGCCCTACAGGCAAAAATATTGTCAGTATAAGTGACATGTATGCTCTGCCCAGCTCCCGTGTGCAGACTACGTTCATATGCTGGCGCTATTCTGGTAACTACTCAGGGTGAAGTGTTTGACTCAGACCGGCTGATCCGTTCTGTTTCCTATTTCCCGTTACGCGCTGTTATCGGTGCTGGCCCGCGCTGCTGGCCGCCCGC
>NC_138241.1:36218565-36243565 GCF_964197995.2 Scardinius erythrophthalmus
CACTACGTGATTTTCTGTGAATTCTGTGAACTTTGAACGCACATAATCTGCAGACCGGCTCAGACATTCCAGCCCGATCTCATGAAAGTGTGCATCTATAGCACGAATTATATTTATCGTTCAATTTATACAGAAAAAAAAATAGTTTTGACGTGCATGATACACAGTTTTCGCGTGCTCAACTAGTAATACACACACACCCCACACCACTAATCCCACCCAAGGCGTTTACAGTGCGCATCATATGCACGTCAAAACTATTTTTTTGCGTATATACATTTCGTGCTATAGATACGCACTTTCATGAGATCGTGTTGGACATTCAGAACAACACTGACTCACCCAGATCTCAATATCAGGGCAAAAATCTGAGCAGAAGTGGTGTATTCCAGCCTTTACACACATAGGGCCCTATCTTGCACCCAGCGCAATTGACTTTGTACACCAACGCATGTATCATTCCTATTTTGCACCGGACGCACAGCGGACTTTTCCCTCCACAGACGCACACCGGTAAATTAGGGAATGAACTTGCGCTCCCGGCGGCGGTTCAGCGAAAAGAGGAGGCGTGTTCCGGCGCAAACGTTCCCTGGTGCTATTTTGCAGTTTCAGAAAACAATTCCGCCACAGACCAGGAGAAACCTCGTCTAAAGTCAGCGGCGCGTTCAGATGCTGTTTTAAGGGCGCATGCTTGGCCATAATGTAGCGTGAGCACAACGCACATACACTTTGCTTCTCTCATCTACACACAGACGCAGCAGTTTTAATTTTTAGAAAACCATACATTAAGGAAAAATATTCCACACGAGGGAAATCATTGTTGTGTCCATGAAGATGTGAAAAAATAGGCATAAATCTAGCTTACACATTTACCCAAATTATCATACGCCTGTTTAACCGAAGCTAATCTGTGTGTGTTTCTCCGTCCCCAATGTCACTATTCTGTGTTTTACGGCCCTGACGAGAACGTCGGTCTCCTCGGCTGTGAACCGCTCCTGGCAAATCCGCCGTTATAATAGCGATCCGCCATGGAACAAGCGCGCCTGCTCTTAAAGGGAATGTGAGATGTCGCTCTGATTGGTTTATTTCACGTTACACCCAAACCACACCTATGAGTAATGAAGCGACTTCAGACCAACACATTTTAGATTTGCATCCGCCGACAAAGTTACTTGCGTTTCGCGCTTGATACTTGCGTTTCAGATCATTAAAATAGGGCCCATAAACTCTCCCAGACACCGACTGTGAATAAGAGTAATTCCCAGCTGTATTCCCAGTTTAACGTAACAAGGTGTTTTAGAGGTAATTAGTGACCCTGAAACTCTCCGGCTCCGGGATCTCGGGATTCTCCGATCGGCTTCATCTCAGAGTTTTAATTGAAGCCCACAGATGAGCCTCATACACACAGATTGCAGGGCAATTAGCAAACGTCCTTCCTCGTTTTTGGGAGTGTAGATGAGAAACTCGTCTGAGATCATGTAGACCTCATTCACTGACTGAGAGAATTAACACATAATGAGATTTGGGGTTTGAACAGCATGAAGAGAATATAAGTATCAGATGCATGTGTGGAGTCAGTGGCTGTGTTTACATGCACAACTTTTGTTTCAATCGGACTGAATTCATTCCGATTTATGAATCTGAATGTAGTGTTTACATGAACGCTAAACATGTGATCGGGTTGATTAGCGCGTTTATTCATCACAAGCTTTAAATCGGAAAAAGGGAGAGCGGGGCACAAAGTAACGCTTTTTGACTTTCTCAGTTTGTGTAAATCTACTTATGGTTCAGAGTATTTATTTTTCCCCACATGTCTAGTACAATTATGTGGTTTTGTTTTATTAATACAGTATATACTTTTTTCTTGATATACCCCGAAAGAATGGAAGTGAAATGTGACAACATGCCCCATAGGCGGGGTACATTGTAGCATGACCATATGACAGCTTAAAATGTTATCTGATCTAATAAATAAAAAAATACAAGACAAACTAAAATATTTTTCTAAATAAAATAAAATTATTAACTTTTTCATATAAAATAATGGAAATTTTTAATAATTAAATATAAACTCATTTTTGAGTTTTGACTACGAACACATGAAAACACAGCTATACAACATAGTTCAAAACAAATAAATAATTAGTAATTTCTGAACATTGAATCTCAGTCTTTATTCACACTTTTGTCAAGTTTTCTAAATAGAATTAATAAAAGTATAGAATTTAATAGCATATTTCTAATAGGGGCCCATTGTAACGCAGCGTGACAACATTCCCCGCCTGCATAACTGGGATTTAAACCCGGCTAGTGTCTTTTAAAATAATATCAGATTTGTCAGATTTGTCTCATTCATACGACACTTTATTCATCAGGAGAACGGCTCGTTCAGCGCGTCACACGTCATTGCGCTGTTTCTGCATCATCACACATGCGCAGTCCTTCCAGCTTCAGTGTTCAATCTGATCAAGTGTTCACATGTTCTCTGGATCGGGTTAGAAAAGGAATAAATCACTCCTTTCAATCCGATCGAAATTGAATTCGGATCGAGCTCAATCGGATCGGTTAGGGTGTTTAGATGAAGGCTTTCCAGTCCGACTGAGCCGTCAATCCCATTACTGACGGATTATTTGTTTGCATGTAAACGCCGCCGATGTGATGTGTGTTTCATAACTGTATTTATTGTATTATATTGCTTAAATTTGATCAAGCTATCAAGTCTGGTGCACTATCTTTGTGAGGACTCTCCATAGACGTAATGGTTTTTATACTGTACAAACTGTATATTCTGTCCCCTTACACTGCCCCTATCCCTAAACCTCCCCATCACAGGAGACATTCTGCATTTTTACATTTTCAAAAAAACTCATTCTGTATGATTTATAAGCTTGTTTACCCATGGGGACCTCAATTTAGGTCCCCACGGTGACACGAGTCCCCATGAGTCTGTGTGCATTCAGGTTTAAGTCCCCACCGGTGTAGAAAAACATGTCCACACACACACACACACATTCCTCTAGAGCTAGAAATGAAACGTCTCAACTGGTGTTAGAGATCTCAATGTGAACTCATCTCAAATTCCTCTATGATCAAACTCTCTGAGCAGCTTTCCACATCATTAGTGTTAATACTACAATTAAACAAGGAGGCGTAAAAAAAAACTGAAACACACACACACACACACACATTTATGGGAATGCAATCATTCTTAGAACATATTTTTGTTCATAGCTTATACCCGCATTCCCATGAAGTTATTAGTACATTATTTCTGAATGTGAGTGTTTAAAATGTCTAAATCACTTTTTTTTATATTAAAATGCTTGGTTATGCGAACATTAAGGGAACATTCCATTTGATCATTCTTCAGAAATTATTGGAATGTTACTTTTGAATGTTCTCGGAACATTCCGAAACAAGTGGTTACATTTAATTAAATAAATAAATAAAAACGTTACTAAATGTTTCAGGTAAAAACATTCCATGACCGATGCATAAATATTGTTTTTATGTTAAAAGTTTTAAGGACGTTATTTTGAATGAACATTCTAGTAATGTTACTGGAAGAATGTTTGTTCATAACTTTGAGAGAACATTCCCTGTTAGCTGGGAGAGAGTTGATGTAAAGGTCAGTCACCGACACGTCAGCAACACACACACACACACACACACACACACACACACACACACACGCACGCACGCTCAGCGAATCAAGCATCACTCCTGCAGATCACACACAGTCTCTTACTGGAATCAACATTAGACTAACTGTGTGTGCTGGGTTACTTACTCACAGTTAAACCTGCTCTGGATATGAATTATTCACTTCTGGAAATGTTGATATCGGCAGGATGAGGACAGTATCATTCGCATACACAAATGGACTGGCGTATGGCTGTATAATTACCAGTGGAAATAAAAAACAGACCCTGACCCAGTCAAAGCAACAGATGATGATTATAGAGAAGCCTCCAGTTCAAATGAACTCCGCATTTCTCTCGCACGATCGCGGTTTATTCGGCACTCACGGGTCAGACGGGTCGGAAGGGTCAGACGGGTCGGAAGGGTCAGACGGGTCGGAAGGGTCAGCCGGGTCACACGGGTCGGATGGGTCACTCAGACGGGTCGGACGGGTCATACGGGTCGGACGGATCACACGGGTCAGACGGGTCACACGGGTCAGACGGGTCACTCAGACGGGTCGGACGGGTCACTCAGACGGGTCGGACGGGTCACTCAGACGGGTCGGACGGGTCACTCAGACCTGGTCGGACGGGTCACTCAGACCTGGTTGGACGGGTCACTCAGACGGGTCGGACGGGTCACTCAGACCTGGCCGGACGGGTCACTCAGACCTGGTCGGACGGGTCACTCAGACCTGGTTGGACGGGTCACTCAGACGGGTCGGACGGGTCACTCAGATGGGTCACACGGGTCGGACGGGTCACACAGGTCGGACGGGTCACACGGGGCGGACGGGTCACACGGGTTACTCAGACGGGTCGGACGGGTCGGATCTGATGGTTTAGCTAGGGTGACCATACGTCCTCTTTTTCCAGGTCATGTCCGGCCGGGATTTCGAGATCGCCCAAAATATCCGGGATTCGGCTTTTGCTTTCTACAGTCACCATTCATTATGTTTACATTATTACATTATTTGACACTGACACGTACATGCCAGCTTTGCAGGTCATGCATTCTGCTTCACACGGATCCCGATCGAGACGAAAACACAGGAATTTTCTTAGCAACCGATCACTTGTTTAGCGTTCATGTAAACACTACATTCAGATTCACCAATCGGAATTAATTCAGTCCTATTGAATCAAAAGGTGTGCATGTAAACAAAATGAATGGCGACGAGAAAGCAAAAGCCGAATCCCGGATATTTTGGGCGATCTCGAAATCCCGGCCGGACATGACCTGGAAAAAGAGGACGTATGGTCACCCTAGTTTAGCTGTCGATGGGATTACACTTATTCAGCGTGATCATCTACAGATTCCCTCTCTCCGTCTCTCTCTCTATGAGACGCTTCCAGGGTTTAGCATTCCGAGGCGTTTCTCTGTTAGCTTGAGGCAGGTGAGTGTGTGTCAGAGAGATGCGCAATACATCTTTAATGCAGTTCTGCAGACGCAGAGGCATAAACACACAGACACGAGAACAAACGGAGGAGGAGAGGAACACACACACCCATCACGAAACCTCACAGATGCATGAACACACACACACACTTAAATACGACAAGAAATAAAAATAATTCTGTCCAGAATATATTTCAAATATATGTTTAAAATATATTTTGCTTAAACCTTTCAATGCTGTAAAAATGAAAAAGACTGGTTAAGTATTTATATATATATACACACACAATATATATATTTTAATTATATTTATATAAGGAAATATATTTTAGAATTTAAATAAACATTTTAAGGGAAAAATATATTTTGGGACAGAAAGAAAATACATTTCCAATTTTAAAATACATTTTGGTTAATATTTATGTATTTATATTTAAATAATATATTAAGATAGTATAATATATTATATATTAAAATATGCATAATATATTTTTTTAAATATATTTTAAAATATAACAAAATATATTTTGCTTAAACCTTCAAATGACAAAATAACAATCTTAAAATCCATTTTGGTAAAAAATGTAATAATATACACACACACACACACACACACACACACACACACACACACACACATATATATAGGGCTGGGTCACACGTATTTCACAATATAGCTGTTGTTGTTTTTTTTTCACTGTAAATTAAATGAAAAGTGGATTATATTCTACATTAACATGTGATAATGTCTCTTTCACCAAAATATTTGTATATTAATGCAGCGAGTCACGAGGTTTCTCTCCAATTATAAACAGCTAAACTCCACTCGAGTTGTGTCACGTTTCTTCATCACACATACATAACATTCACTCAATTCACTCAAGAGGAAAATCTTGTCATCATTTACAGAAAATTTTGCATTTAGCACCGCATTTATCCACTCATTCACTGCAAAGTATTGTAAAATATACACAATTTCAGTTTCTGTTCCAAAGAATCACATGACTTTAGTAGATCTGAAATGCAGTGCACAAATCACATGTCATTTCTGTTGAGTAAATAATGGGTTTTCATTTTCACCTGAACGTTTCCTGTCCGACGCATGACAAAATGGACTCGGGTCATACAGGTCGGACGGGTCGGAAGGGTCAGACGGGAAGGAAGGGTCAAACGGGGCGGAAGGGTCAGACAGTAATATTGACTCAAAATGTAATATTTGATTTAAACGTTATATAAAACTGCATGTGAATGATGTGATCAGATCATTATGAATGATCTAAATCTCCCAGAGGCGACTGACACACAGCCGGCAAATAAAGTCCTGATCAAAATATATTCCAAATAGAAGGCAGCGGGTCGTTCACTTGTTAGTGTGCACTAGGGCAGAATGATGATCAATTAAGCGGATATACACATGCGATCAGCCTCCAGCGTTCCTGTGATTTATAGTGAACTTCACTGTTGCTCCTCATTAGACCAATGTTCTGCGTTCTGCTCCATCACGAGCTCAACTAAAGATAAGCTTAATGTTTGTGTTCTACACACACACACAATTATCATAGAAAAATCCAGAACTATCGAACATTTCCAAGAGAAGCATCACTAATTCTCACAGATCGTCTTCTTCATCTTTATCGTCTCTCTGAATCACACCACATGATTTATATTCGCAAACGGTTTTCGTCAGCCGAACTCCTTTGAGCTAAAATAATAAAATAATAAAGTTCCCCTGATATTTGTAGCTATGTTTCAATCATTTAAAAACACTGATGTCAGTAAATGGTCACACGATATGCAAGTGAAAAAAAATATATATGTTTTAGTATACTGGCGGCCACAAGTTTGGAATAATTAGGATTTTTTAATATCTGTTCGCAAAGACTGAATTTATTTGATATAAAGCTTGTAATATAGTTATACATTTAAATTGTAATATTTAAATATTTTATATATATATATGATGATTATATGTTATATATTATATATATAACAGATGATTTACATTGGAATAATATTCCAAATTTTTACTGTATTTTTGATCAAATAAATGCAGCCTTAGTGAGTTTAAAAAAACATAGTTATTGCAAATGTTTGACTGTCAGCGTAAGCGTTTTAATTTTATTGTTTTTATTAAATATGTTTTAATTCAATATTTTATATTAAATTATATTTTATTTTATATTTAAAATATAAAGTAGAATATAAAATAATTCTATTCTATTCCACTCTATTCTACTCTACACTACTCTACTCTATTCTACTTTACTCTACACTACTCTACTCTATTCTACTCTACACTACTCTATTCTACTCTACACTACTCTATTCTACTCTACACTACCTTACTCTACTCTATGCTACTCTACACTACTCTACACTACTCTACTCTACTCTACTCTATTCTACTCTACACTACCTTACTCTACTCTATGCTACTCTACACTACTCTATTCTACTCTACACTACTCTATTAAACTCTACACTACCTTACTCTACTCTACTCTATTCTATTCTATTCTACTCTACACTACTCTATTCTACTCTACACTACTCTATTCTACTCTACACTACTCTATTCTACTCTACACTACCTTACTCTACTCTATGCTACTCTACACTACTCTATTCTACTCTACACTACTCTACTCTATTATACTCTACACTACCTTACTCTACTCTACTCTACTCTATTCTATTCTACACTACTCTATTCTACTCTACTCTACTCTACTCTATTCTACTCTACACTACCTTACTCTACTCTATTCTACTCTACACTACCTTACTCTACTCTATGCTACTCTACTCTACTCTACTCTACTCTACTCTACTCTACTCTACACTACCTTACTCTACTCTATGCTACTCTACACTACTCTACTCTATTCTACTCTACACTACTCTATTCTACTCTACACTACCTTACTCTACTCTATTCTACTCTACACTACTCTATTCTACTCCACACTACTCTACTCTATTCTACTCTACACTACCTTACTCTACTCTATTCTACTTTACTCTACTCTATTCAACTTTACTCTACGCTATTTTACTATATTCAACTTTACTCTATGCTACTTTACTCGATTCTACTCTATACTCTACTCTACTCTATATCTATTCTACTCTACTCTGTATCTACTCTACTCTACTCTGTATCTACTCTACGCTACTCTACTCTGTATCTACTCTACTGTACTGTACGCTACTCTACTCTGTATCTACTTTATTCTACTTTACTCAACTCTACTCGACTCTATTCGACTACTCTACTCTGTATCTACTCTACGCTACTCTGTATCTACTCTATTCTACTTTACTCAACTCTACTCGACTCTATTCGACTACTCTACTCTGTATCTACTCTACGCTACTCTGTATCTACTCTATTCTACTTTACTCAACTCTACTCGACTCTATTCGACTACTCTACTCTGTATCTACTCTACTCTACTCTGTATCTACTCTATTCTACTTTACTCAACTCTACTCGTCTCTATTCGACTACTCTACTCTGTATCTACTCTACTCTGTATCTACTCTATTCTACTTTACTCAACTCTACTCGACTCTATTCGACTACTCTACTCTGTATCTACTCTACGCTACTCTGTATCTACTCTATTCTACTTTACTCAACTCTACTCGACTCTATTCGACTACTCTACTCTGTATCTACTCTACTCTACTCTGTATCTACTCTATTCTACTTTACTCAACTGTACTCGACTCTATTCGACTACTCTACTCTGTATCTACTCTACTCTGTATCTACTCTATTCTACTTTACTCAACTCTACTCGACTCTATTCGACTACTCTACTCTGCATCTACTCTACTCTACTCTAGTGTGTGTCTGCTGATGGAGAGATCAGCAGTGTGTGTGAGTGTGTATTGTAGTCATTCCTCAGACTGAAGCCTGATCTCCTCATCAGAGCTCCAGAACTCTCTCACACACACACACACACACACACACACACACACACACACAGATCTTATTAACACCTTCATTTCTCTCTGTTCTTTCCTCCAGACATCACAGAAGCTTCAGCCCATCAAACCCATCTCCTGTTTTAGCTTCATCTCTTCACATCAGCCTGTGTTATCACGTCACTCAATGTGTTATCACAAAATACTCTCTTTAAATAGAGTTTAGAAAACTGTCGTACTAATGCATGCGATTATAAAAACAAACAAACTGAGCTCCGCTGCTGTTCGAAAGAAACTTTTAGCATATATGCATGAAGAAAGTATAAATTTATATTTATTTACACATATAAATATACATGTAGAGTCTTTCTCATCCATGAAAGCAGATGAAAAATACTGAAGACACATGATCTCGCTCTCAGGGCGGATACAACCCTTCGTCCAATCAAATGCTGTCTAGAATAAGAATGCCACGCCCCCTCAGGTATAGCTCCACCTACTTCTGACTGGCAGAGTCAGTGATAAATCACAGTTTCTTGGCTAAAGTTTAAAAAACATTCCCGTCCCACAAGGACATTCATCAACATAGAAAGAAAAACGGCTCTTCTAACCATTTGACCAGAGAGACAAAGACATATAACCGTGTGAATAAAATATAAAATTATTAAATATTCAAAAACAATATTTATAATTTAAAATGTCTAATTATAAAATTGTGAAACATCATAAAAACATTTAAATAAAATATTTCCTCATTGAAGCATTTAGGGAATCATAATTAGATTATTTAATTAAAGGTATTTCAAATGTATAAATTATTAAATATTTTTTATATTAGGTGAACAGGTTTAAATGTGCAAATGAGGCATTGAATGCATATTTAAGTAGTTAATGCCTCATTTGCACATTTAAACCTTTCACATGTTTTCTTTCCTAAAATGATTAATTTTCAAAATCCCTTCAACTCTAATATTTTCTTCAAAGCCACAGATTTGAAGAAAATATTAGAGTTGAAGGGATTTTGAAAATTAATCATTTTAGGAAAGAAAACATTTTAGGAAATAAACTGTTAAATAAACCAGACGAATGATAAATGAATGAAGCTTCAGAAAATAAAACTGTAAAGTTTGGTGTGTGTGAAATGGAGATTTCTGACTCAAACTCACCGCCTTTAAATTGAATGTATACAGATGCAAATTAATAAAATGCAATAAAATAAAAACTTTGGATGTTTTCTTTCCACTAGTCTGAAGTAGACAGTGTTATGAAAGCAAGATAGATCAGTGCATGAAAAACAATGTTTTTAGTAAATCGGACAGAATAACTGGTTTACGGGTCCAAAAACCAGTGAACCAGTTATTCTGTCCGATTTACATTTAACATTTAATGCATTTGGCTGACGCTTTTATCCAAAGCGACTTGCATTGCATTTCATGGTACACATTTTACGTTCTTATCATTATTTCTAATCAGATTTACTTGAATTTTTTGCAGTGTGTTTGGTCAGTGTTGACCCTCACCTGGTTGAGCTGACCCATGGGTGAGCCGGAGACATTAACCGTGTGACATCTGAAGTTGAGCAGGGTGTGTGTGCGCGGTGATCCGCTCTCGTCGTGACCCGGTTCGGCCACCGGGGGCAGTAGAGCCACCGTACACAATAAACCCATGAGAGTCGGTGGGACCATCAGGGCCTCCAGAGCGATGTTAGCAGAAACCTGCACACACACACACACACACACACACACACACACACACACACACACACACACACACACACACACGTTACGCGACCTACTTTCCTCACACTAATTGCTCCTTGGAAAATAAACATCATTCATTGTACGAGTGAGTCAAGGACTGATTATGAACATGTAAAAAGACTAAACAAAGACTCCATTAACGATCCGAGTCTGTAACCTACATTATCAGAACAATAACAGACCAGAAGCTCAGAAATGGTGATTACGTCAATATTTTACAGCACTAGAGTAGAAACCCACCTGAGATACAGACAACATGTACAGTATTAGTCATCAGATTAACAAACGTTAGGATCCCACGGCTCACAATGCATCAGGGAATCAATCAGTGGTGCACAAACCCCTTTTCATTAGTGTTTAATGAGCAAACCTCAAGAGTAATTCATGGCAATTCACAAAATAAATGTTTTTTTTTTATCAAAAGAAGCACGCACTCCATGCATAATATTGTTTTGCAGCTTAAATTGGCCACATATACATATATTACGCCTTTTTTTAAAGTGCATCTTTTTCTCAAATCAGTCAACTGAATGTGTTTTGTATGGAAGCTTGTTTCCATCACGGAGTAAAAAAAATAACTGTGACTTTTTACCGCGCAATTCTGACTTGATTTCTCGCACTTGTATCTAAACTCAGAATTTGTGAGAAATAAAGTCAGAATTGTGGGATATAAACTCGCAAATGTGAGAAGAAATAATTATATTAAACATATAAACTCCTGACGTCAGTATCCACTGCAAAGATGCTTTTCTTACTCAGTATTTTTGTCGTTTCCAGTCCAAATAGCTAAAAATTCTTAAATCAAGAAGCATTTACTAGATGAGTAAACTGACATAAGAAATTCTATTTCTATTATTAAATTATATTATTAAACTATTGTTTTCTGATTAAAAAAAAATCAAAATTAAGTGAGTTTTTAAAAACTTTTTTTTTCTTTTTATAAAACAAGATATAATGTCTAATGTAATTTAACTCATCTAGTAAATGCATCTTGATTTAAGAATTTTTAGATATTTGGGCTGGACACAAGACAAAAATACTAAGTAAGAAAAGCATTTTTTGCAGTGTAAGTGTTGCTTTTAAACGCTCCCGTCTGTATTTGTGTCTGCGTTCTGTGAAGAACGTCAAAGGTTTCTATTTGCAACATGTTTTTGCAGCGTTGAGCACTGTAGCCAATCACAGACCTGTTCGTTGAGCGTGTGAACGCAATGGCCAATCAGAGGCATTCGAGTTAGAATCTGCCCAGAGTTTGTTCAGCTCTGAATGCTCGCAAATGGTTTTGTTATAACCAACAAAGCATAAATCCATGATTGTTTTTCCCATGTATCCTCTGAAATCTGTCTGAATGAAAGTGAGCTTCACCTTAGAGATGACGGTGTTGTTGGTGTTGAGCGCGAGATCTGCGATCCGCTCCACGCACTGGACGATACGTGTGCAAGCGCGAGCTTCATTCTGAGCCATCCAGAGGACGTGCTCCTCCACCTGCATCATGTCACTGGCCACGACGAACACATGGTCGCCCAACTACAGACAAACACACAACCACAGATCAGAGGACAAGACGTGAGGTCCTTCCTCAGGGACCAGTTGTGCTGTTCATCTTTCTCCAGTGTGTAATGTTGCTGTTTGAGGATGAAAAAGGGCAGTTCTTCTCTATATCAGAGTCAGTGTTCCTGAACTCCTGAAACGCCTCCATTGTAGTCTTGAGTTTCTCCCGGGAACGAACACGTCACAATATTCCTCATTATAATAATTCATGCGCAGAATAAAGGGGCGGGGCCTGGTTGAGTTAGTTAGTAGTGTGTTAAACTGGTGGTTATGGAAAGGGGCGGGACATTTCCCAAACACACTCGAAGCGCTCGACCAATCACAACACACCGCTCCAGTCGACCAATCAGAGCACAGTGTGCTTTTAAGAAGGAGGGGCTTCATAGAGACAGGAAGTAAACAGAGCGTTACTGACAGACTGGGAAGAGAGGAGCCGCAACAATGGAGAATATGAGGAGAATAATCAACATTCAAGCAGGAAAACCTGTTCAAGTAGAATCAAGACTTTGTAAAAGGGCATAATGGATTTTCTTTAACATAATCAAGATACATTTACTGGAGAAGCAAAATGAAGTGACTTTACATTTAAAAAAAATGTAAATTTAGTTTTTTTCTGACCACATTGGCAGATTTTTTTTCTTCTTGTTTTAAGCATAAACTCACTTGATTTTGATCATTTTTTCAGAAAACAACACTTAATATTTTCAGTCATTTTGCTTCTCCAGTAAATGTATCTTGATTTATGAATGTTTAGATATTTGTGCTGGGAAACAAGACAGAAATACTTAGGAAGAACAGCATTTTTTGCATCACATGCACAGTTAATCTCCATTACCGGACTGCACTGAACTGAGTTTATGTCTTGAACAAGCCATCAAAAACTATAAGAGCTTTGCGATTCATGATTAAGATGAGTCTCTATAGCAGAACTAAAGGTTATGTCTCATTTACTTGAATAAAGAGGCAATATTCACAGTTCTTATGTGACCTTGAAGCCCTTAAACGACATTTGAACCATAACTGGAATATATTACTGTAACTTTGACTTTAAGCTCTCACTATAGGCATTGAATGACAGCGTTAGTATTAAACCCGAGTGTTTCAGGAGGGCTGTAAATGAAGTGTGCGCTTCACACACAGTTAAAGTCATGTTCTGTTTTTATTTACCTATAAAGCAGCTTTGTGGTAATCATATTCAACACACGCCTTCAGTCACGAGAGCTGAAGATTCAGCACTTCACGCCACATCTTAAACAACAGCATCAACATTACCGCCTCAAGCATTCTCATAGTTGCTTTCCAAAGGGTTTGATTCCCTGTCAATGCACGTACTTGTAAAATGTAAACTTTAAATGCATAGTCAATAAAAAAACCTCTTAAAAATGCATGCAAATGTTTGTATACTTGGCGTGAAGTGTGTGTCTGGCCTGAAGGCCACATATGGCAGGAACAGCTCTTCTTCTGTTGTGTAATTAATACAAATTTCCCCAAAGCGAGACTGTTTTCTCATTCACACCCTCCAAAAGCTCTTCTGGCGGAGTCTGCCAGTGTTATTAAAATGCTGAACGTGTTCACTGAACATGTGTACATAACACTTAAAGCTGAAAATAGCTGATAACAATGTGCAGTGACTCAAATTGCACCTAAATTGCACAGTAGCAGAGCGCCGCGTCAATGACAGCCGGGCAAAACAAGCGTGTGGAAGAGACTGAGACACACAGACAAATCCATCAGAGCAGAAATCCTCACTACAGTCTTCATATCACCTCACGTCACTGCAAGAAGGGATTTCAGGCCCACGTTTACGATTTATGTATTTGAAATGCATTTAAAATTTCAATGAATTTCCATATGGATTAAACAGTTTTAACATAAACAAACTAATAAATGTGATGGGATGCATATTTTTCAGTCACGCATTAATGAAGCAGGTCAGATTTCTACACTCAAAAACTCAAGGAATAGTTTATTATTAATTATATGCAACTGTTATTTTCAAAATGCATGCATTTAAAGTGCTTAAAATCTGCATTAATCTCTTCGTTGTGAAAAAGTAATATTCAGGTAAAGTATGAACATGGTTAAAATATAGCTAGTTGTGGAACAAGCAATGGGATTTTTGTTATTGTGTATTTAAAGCACATTTAGATTATTAGTACTATTGCAGAAATCTGACCTGCTTCATTTATGTGACTGACGAATATGCATCACATTACGTTTATTAGTTTATGTTAAAACTGTAATCCAAATGCATGAAAATGTTATATGCAGTTCAAATAGATAAATATTTTTCCAGTGTGTAAACATATCTAAACGTTTTTAAATCAAAATGCATTTACTGGAGATGCAAAATGGCAAAAAATTAAAACAAACTCTGAAAATAAAACTTAAGTGATTTTAAATTATAAAAATAGTATTTAAATCAAGAAGAATAAAAATCAGAAAAACAAACTTAATTCAAAGGGAAAACGAGATTATTTTTCTAGACAGATATTTGTTCTTGTTTTAAGCATAAACTAATTTTAATCAATTTCTCAAATCTTCAGTCATTTTGCTTCTTCTCCAGTAAATGTGTCTTGATTTAAGAATGTTTAGATATTGATGCTGGAAAACAAGACAGAAACACTGAGGAAGAACAGAATTCTTTTGCAGCGATCCATCAAAAGTATATTAAACATATAATTAGGTGTAAAACTAAGAAAAATACTGCCACTATAATGATAAAGAAGACCTTGTCTTTGCTTAAACGTTCATAGATCTGTGCTGGACTGACTGGATATAGTCAGAATCCTGAAGGATTAAACAGGTTGAGGCATTATGGGATGCGATTCTCACCTCTCTGACATCATACACCAGGCGTGTGAGTCTTTCTATCAGGTGAGTGACAAATATGACGTCCATCATGTCTCCGAACAGCGCCGCCCTGCTGGTGAGAGAGGAGAGATGCTGCGCCACCCTCAGCGCGTTAGAGGCGTTCACTGGTCTCTGAGTTCACATCGGAGAGAGAAAGAGCACAACTGAGAAAATATGAAGCAGCAAAACTTCTTTCAACATTGATAATAATCATAAATGTTTCTTGAGCATCAAATCCTCATATTAGAGTGATTTCTGAAGGATCATGTGACACTGAAGACTGGAGTAATGATGCTGAACATTCAGCTTTGATCACAGGAATAAATTACACTTTACTGTATATTCACATAGTAAACAGATGTTTTACATTGGAATAATATTTCACAATTTTACTGTATTTTTGATCAAATAAATGCAGCCTTGGTGAGCAGAAGAGACTCTATATTTGAGAGCCATTACATTTTTAAAACATATTATAATACTATTATATTACATTGATTGATATTATGTTGGTTGACATTTTTGCTGTATTATGAATTTGAGTGTACACATCATTTGGTGTTCATGTGTATTTAAGTTGAATCTTTGAGTCTACTTCATTAGATGCATTACAGTTAAAGCTTCTATAAGCAGAAGAGACACAAACATTAAAAAATCGAACCGTGACCCTAAGCTTTTAAATGATAGTGCATGTCCAGATTCTACTAGTTAAAACTTGTGTTTTGGCCGCTGGGATTGTGTGTCAGATTATTGCATGTTGTCTGGCACACCAAAGTCCAAAGAAACTTAAAATACTAATAGTGAAGACTATTGAGACATGAGGAATTAAAAAGAGGGCCTGAGCCAATCAAATCTCAAAGAATCCTTTAGTTCTCAGGCTTTAAACACAAGTGATGCTGTAAATCAAGGTCAGGTTGAACATCTGCTCAGTATAATTAGGTGTGTGTCGTGCCGGAGTGATTCCAGCAGGATAACGGCCCTCCAGCGATAAATAAACTCCACTCGTGATGATGATGATGATCATCAGAGACTCCGAAAGACCCGAGTGTGATTTTTTTTTCTTCACACTAACATAAAAACAGATATCATTCCAAATTTTTTTTTTTTTTTTTTTTTTTTTTTGATTTAGACAGAGTTGACAACCATACAAAGTCTCGTGCCATTTGGACAAAGAGACATTTTTATTTTATTTTAGCAAAAGTCATTTGCGGGTCAAAAAGACGGATAAGGGTGAAATTATTACATTGTTTAAATTAATAAATTTTTCACTAACTTTGATTTTGTATATGTGCATTTCTGAAATGCATAACTTTGACAATTACCTCTGATAACAGATCACTCTAAATTGTAATGTGGATGTGTATTGTGAAAAGCGCTATACAAATGAATGTGAATTGAATTGAATTGAATTGAACTGAACTGAATTGAATTGAATGGAATGATGATGAAGGTTACAGACCTGTGTGAGTTCATGCAGGCTGCGGGTGAACTGGTTTGCGTACGAGCACTGGTTATAGTCATGCTCCGCCCACCGGCCCGATTGGCCACACCTCCGCCATGCCCTCTTCTCCTGAGGGGCGGGGCTAGAGGCGGAGCTACCGCTGGCCACCGCACACGGCAGGAACGCCAGGAAACCAGACAAAGTCTTCGGCCACCTGAGAAAACAACATGTGAATGTGATTCACCAGATCAAGAGTCTGTTCTCTTCACTGAGCGCATGTTTGAGTGTTGAATCCGCTGGTGTTTCTGTGATTTTTAGTGGATTTATGATCAACATCATCCATTAACTACAAACAAACTATACTGACAAATATTAATGTGCATTTCAAACTCAACAAATGTTTTGTTTGTAAAGTGTGTTTGAGCATCTTTCTTTACAATAAATGGCACTGGCTGTGATATTTTGAAATAAAACACAATAACATTCAGACATTTTACACTACCGTTCAAAAGTTTTGGGGGTCGGGAACATTTTTAATATGTTTTTTGAAAGAAGTCTCTTATGCTCACCAAGACTGCATTTATTTGATCAAGAATGGTATGATGGGTGGTTGCCAGGGTGTTGCTATGTGATTGACAGAAGGTTGCTATATGGTTGCCAGGGTATGCTGGGTGGTTGCAAGGGTGTTGCTATGTGGTTGCCAGGGTGTTGCTATGTGGTTGTCAGGGTGTTGCTATGTGGTTGCCAGGGTAATGGGTAGTTGCATGGGTGTTCATATGTGGTTGCAAGGGTATGATGGGTGGTTGCAAGGGTGTTGCTATGTGGTTGCCAGGGTATGCTGGGGGGTTGCCAGGGTGTTGCTACGGGGTTGCCAGGGTATGCTGGGTGATTGCAAGGGTGTTGCTAGGTGGTTGCCAGCGTGTGCTAGGAGTTTGCAAGGGTGTTGCTATGTGGTTGCCAGGGTGTTGCTATGTGGCTGCTAGGTTATGACAGGTGTTTTCAAGGGTGTTACTATGTGGTTGCCAGGGTGTTCCTGTGTAGTTGTTAGTACGTGCAAGGTGTTTGCAAGAATATTGCTTTGCGGTTACTAGGGTGTTGCTATGCTAGATGGTTGACCTTAAACTTTTGAAACGGCAGTGCAAGCGTGACTTAAGCGTCTTTCCGAGAAATTTATCATGTTCAGAGTTTCACACAACACTTGAGGTTTGTGAAGATGAACAGTGTCCATTTGCTGCCGTCAAGTGAAGCACAAATGCTCTGTAATAAATTACATTAATTTCTCTGGTAACAACAGACTGATTTTCCAGCCCATTACAGACGTGTCCTGCACAAACACAGAACATGAAGCTATAGAAGCAACAATCAGAGAACTGACATTAAAATACAACAGAGGACAAAAGAGTCACTGATGCATCACAACCACAGTGAAGTGATTTTTAAGTAACGACGTCTGTGTGTGAGTGTGATGTTGCTGACAGTTAGCTGGGCTTCTGTAGCGGCGGCTTCTGTTTGTGTGTGTGTGTGTGTGTGTGTGCTGTTAGGGTGTTCCTGAGTACTTGTTAGTACGTGCATGTGGTTTGCAAGGATGTTGCTATGCGGTTACTAGGTTGCAAGGATGTTGCTATGCGGTTACTAGGTTGCAAGAGTGTTGCTATGTGGTTGCTAGGGTGTGCAAGGCGGTTGCCAGGGTGTGCACCGTGTTAGCTTAGGTGTTGATATGTGGCTGCGCGGGTGTGCTAGGTGGTTGCCAGGGTGTGCTAGGAGTTTGCAAGAGTGTTGCTATGTGGTTGCCAGAGTATGCTGGGTGGTTGCCAGGGTGTTGCTATGTGGCTGCTTGGGTGTTGCTATGTGGCTTCTAGGGTGTGTTAGGTGTTTGCAAAGATGTTGCTATGCGGTTACTAGGTTGTAAGGGTGTTGCTATGTGGCTGCTATGGTGTGTTAAGTGGTGCATCACACTGAAGTGATTTTAAGTAACGGCATGAGTGTGTGTGAGTGTGATGCTTCTGTAGCTGAAGACGCACCTGAATTCACCCTTGTTGCTATTGACCCTCTCGGCCGAACAGTACAGCGCTGTCGTCTCCAGAACCACAATCTCCATGCCGATTGAGCTGTTGCCACGGGAACTGGTCACGTGGCACTGCCAATTACCGGAAACCCCGAAATCAATGTTGGACAGGATGAGCTCGCTGTGAGACGAGGGTGAGACGACACTGAGTCACACTTGAACATGAGTATGATTAACAGAGTGAATCTTACACAAGCCAAATTAAACATTTTTATGTTACTCAAATAACACTGACATGACGCACATTTTATTTTCTGAGTGCAAAATAAATGCTATTTGGGTTGCTATTTGATAAAATTAAAAAAATCCATCAATATTTATGATATTGGGCAGCGAAAAACACAAGACTAAGGCTATTCTGTTTCATTCACATTTAGCTCTGAATTATTAATATGCTAGAATTTCCAAAAGTTATTGTTCCTTGGTTTCTACAACATTTTCAAGGGGAACATTGAGGGATGCGAACGATTCATGCATGCAAACACTAGCAGAGGAATAAGTGGCTCAGTGAGCGCGCTCAAATCTTTCACAGTAAAAATGATTAGAGGCTCAGAGAGAAAGACAGTGACTACTCAAGCCCGTAATCCCTCGCTCACTCGCTCATTCACTCACTCGCTCATTCACTCACTCGCTCATTCACTCACTCACTCACTCACTCACTCACTCACTCACTCACTCACTCACTCACTCGCACACTCACTCACACACACACTCACTCACTCACTCACTCACACACACACACACACAGACACACTCGCTCATTCACTCACTCACTCACACACACACACACACTTGCTTGCTCATTCACTCACTCACTCACTCACACACGCTCGCTCGCTCATTCACTCACTCACTCACACACTCACTCACTCACACACTCACTCACTCACTCACTCGCACACACACTCACTCACACACACACACACACACTTGCTCACTCACTCACTCACACACACACTCACTCACTCACTCACTCACTCGCACACTCACTCACACACACACTCACTCACTCACTCACTCACACACACACACACACACACACACACACACACAGACACACTCGCTCATTCACTCACTCACTCACACACACACACACTTGCTTGCTCATTCACTCACTCATTCACTCACTCACTCACTCACTCACTCACTCACTCACTCACTCGCACACTCACTCACACACACACACACACACAGACACACTCGCTCATTCACTCACTCACTCACACACACACACACTTGCTTGCTCATTCACTCACTCACTCACTCACTCACTCACTCACTCACTCACTCACACACGCTCGCTCATTCACTCACTCACACACTCACTCACTCACACACTCACTCACTCACTCGCACACACACTCACTCACACACACACACACTTGCTCACTCACTCACTCACACACTCGCTCACTCACTCACTCACTCACTCACTCACTCACTCACTCACTCACTCACTCACTCACTCACTCACACACACACACACTCACTCACTCACACACACACTCACACACTTGCTCGCTCACTCACTCACACACACACTCACACACTCGCTCGCTCACTCACTCACACACACACTCTCTCACTCACTCACTCACTCACTCACTCACTCACTCACTTTGACCTAGTGTTGCGTAGGTAGTTGCCAGGGTGTTGCTGTGGTGTTTCTATATGACTTTTAAAGTGTGCTAGGTGGTTGCTATGGTGTTTCTTTTTGGTTGTTAGGGTGTGCTAGGTGGTGTCCAGGGCATGCTACGTGTTTGCTGAGGTGTGTTAGGTAGTTGCAAGATCGTGGCCATGTAGGTGCTAAGGTGTGCAAGGTAGTTCCAATGAAGGTGGTTGCCAGGGTGTTGCTAAGTGGCTGCGTACTGCCCCAACAAGATAAGACCCCACTTCAGAGTCTCTATGATATATCTATTTTTTCAGTAAAAAAAAAAATGTGGGGGGTGTGGGGAGTGGGGGTACATATTTCACCATTAAAACAGATGACAAGCAACATGTCATAATTATAAAAAGACACACTTCAGTAGAAATTGGAAGAAAAAGTAGAAACAATTTTCTTGAGTTACTGTAATATCTAGAGTGCAAGGTTGCCCTGTTTATGCCTGTTTAGGAGAGGTAAAAGCGGCATAAATTATCCTGATGTGTGGATGACGTCTGATTATGGCACATTATTCCTCTCTCAGCTGCAGTCCGGCAACACTTAGATCCCTGATTAACGACCTCGGACCCTCGGACCAGCACTAGAGACTGACCCATCTGTAGCGCATATGGCTCAGAGACCAGTTTGAAGAGAGTGAGTGTGTGTGTGTGTGTGTGTGTGTGTGTGTGTGTGTGTGTGTGTGTGTGTGTGTGTGTGTGTGTGTGTGTGTGTGTGTCTCTGTGGCGTGAAGCAGAGCTGTGCTTGTGCCCTGTTAAACTGACAACCACACAGCAAACATAACAGAGTGCTCCCCCTACTGAGACATGAGTGATGCTCCACGCTCACATGATACCACACAAGCAGAAATATACACAACAAACACACAGAAAAGACTCCTGTTGTGTTACACACACACACAAAAAAATAAGTCATTCAGGATTAGAACAACATGAGGGTGAGTAAAATCACAAATGTAATCTCCTTAATATTTCAATTATTGCTGTTAGACAAGAATAAAGTTAAATATGGGGCAGGCCGCATAGCAACACCATTGCAAACACCTACAACATATTAGCAACCACAGCTACACCCTGCCATTACCCACAACACATAATAAACTGCATAGCAACACCACGCACAACACATTAGCAACCACATAGCAACACCCTGCCAATCACACTCAACATTTGGAACCACATAGCGACACCCTAGCAACCGCCCAAAACACAATTGCAGCCGCATAGCAACACCCTGGCAACCACCCATGACATATTAACCACAGGAACACCCTGGCAGTGGCAACCACACATAACACGTTAGCAACACACTGGCAACCACACACCCCATTTGCAACCGCATAGCAACACCCTGGAAACCATCCATAATATATTAGCAACCACAGCAACACCCTGGCAACCACACATAACACATTAGCAACACCCTGAAAACCACACACAACATATGCAACCACATAGCAACACCCTAGCAACCACCCAAAAAACAATTGCAATTACATAGCAACACCCTGGCAACCACCCATAACATATTAGCAACCACAACACCACCCTGGCAACAACACACAACATATTATCAACACCCTGGTAACCACACAAAACATTTGCAACCACATAGCAACACCCTGGCAACCACCCAAAACACAATTGCAACCACATAACAACACCCTGGCAACCACCCAGAACATATTAGCAACCACAGCAACACCCTGGCAACCACACACAACATCCAATCATAATGCCAGTGAGTTTTGCATACAATACTCATGTTTTCGACAAAATAAAATGAAATTCTGTATGTGTCCGAGCAAGAGCAGAACAAGCATCACTGAGGACACAAAGACACACACACACTGTGACCTACATTCACACAACAAAGCTCTATTGTCCAGCCATCCACGTCTCCAAAACGCTTCACTAGCAGCATTCACAATCATGCACTAATATTCCTCAATCTGAGGATAATAACAGGCCTGTGAATGCTGGGGGGGGCTTCACTGATGAATATTTTAAAGCCCAGAGCATGAAAATAGTTCTGCCCACTATAGAGACTCTTCCAGTCAGTATCGCTGGAGCTTGAACAACAAGAGCAGGTAAATAAACGTGAAATATTAATAAAACATTGAAAACTAAAAGGACACAAACACACTCAGAAACACTTTTTCATGACTCTAGAGTTTGATACAACTTTTAGCAGATCTAAAAGCAACTTACAGTGCATTCATGCTATACATCTTATTGAGCTTTCTATTCATCAAAGAATACTGAGAAATAAAACGTATAACGGTTTCCACAAGAATATGAGGCAGCACAACTGCTCTCAACATTGATAATAATCATAAATGTTTCTTGATCATCAAATCATCATATTAGAGTGATTTCTGAAGGATCATGTGACACTGAAGACTGGAGTAATGATGCTGAACATTCAGCTTTGATCACAGTAATAAATTACACTTTACTGTATATTCACATAGAAAACAGCTGATTTACATTATTATATTTCACAATTTTTACTGTATTTTTAATCAAATAAATACAACATTGTTGAGCAGAAGAGACATGTATAGTATAGAGCAAATTATATATTTATTATATAATAATATAATAATCATCTAAATAAACTAGTCTTCTGAAAGTTTCACTATCAATTTTGAGAAATAAAATAATCATTTTAAACATTTGCATTCTAAATTCTTCGATGCACCTCATAACGAGTTGAACATTTTCATATTTTTCTTCATTTCCTGAATGACGAGGTTTATTTGAGGAGGATTTAAGGTTGATATGAGCTTTGTCTCAGGTTTCATCTCAACTCATGAGACTGATTATTCCATCCTACAATCCTCAATGTTCCTCTAAAGGTTGAACAAATACTGTCTGCTTATGGAGTCATTAGATCATGAGGATGAAGTGAAATCTGGCTTTATGGGATTAAAGACGAGTTACACACTTGACCGTACTCTATAAACACATGAGACGGTCAAGAGACTTGAAAAACAAAGAACTTGACAGGAGTTTATTTAAAAGGTTTTCCTCGTAGAAACACTGAAACACAAACCGACTAAAGCAGCCAGAGAATCTCACTGGAATAAACTCTAACCTGAGACAGACACAAACCCTCGTCAGACAAACTGAGCCATAATGAGAGAATTAAACTCCAGTCGCCATGGTTACCGCATCACATCACCCGCGAGCCAATCAGCAGCGAGAGCCAGAGATTGTGTGTGTGAGTGAGAGAGTTTAAAGCAGTGTTTATGGTGAAGTCAAGATGAACTCAAAATCAATCAACTCCATTCAAAATCAATTCACTTTCTTAATCCTGTAAAGCCTGACATATGAAAAACACACACGTCAATCCGGCAAACGGTCCGACTACAGTCTGGTCTTAAATCAAGCAATTAGCATTGGGGGAAGTGCAGTTTTCTGAGACGTGCGTCACACACACACACTGACAGTTTACAGCGGGATCGACCACATTAACTCACTCCATCACGCTGTGTGTGTGTGTGTGTGTGTGTGTGAGAGAGAGTAAATAGGTTTATACTCGACGCGTCCGCACGAGTGCGAAGGTGCACGCGGCAAAAATTACGTCATTGCGGTTGTGCGCATTAGGTGCGCAAGACCCCATTTCGATTGGCGGTGTGCACGGCTTTTTTTTGTGACAGCGCGCGCGGCTCCGCATCCGAAGATGAACGACTTCGAGACGAATCTGGCCGAGCTCGAACTTCTCATCACACCGGCACCCAGTTTGCACGTCTAAATAAGTTGCTTACATTAAAAAAATTAGCATACAATAGCATAAATGTATTTTTAATGAACCGTATCTTCGGTCCATGTTTAATCAAAATGTTCACGAGACTTAATTAAAATGTTTTGTGAAATTAGAAAATATTCTAATTAGTGAGTGTGTGAGTGAGTGAGTGAGTTTGTGTGTGTGTGTGTGTGTGTGTGTGTGTGCGCATGTGCGTGTAAGTGAGTAAGTGAGTGAGCAAGTGAGTGTGTGTGTGTGTGCATGTGAGTGTGTGAGTGAGTGAATGAGTGAGTGAGTGAGTGTGTGTGTGTGTGTGTGTGTGTGTGAGTGAGTGAGTGAGTGAGTGAGTGAGTGAGTGAGTGTGTGTGTGTGTGAGTGAGTGAGTGTGTGAGTGAGTTTGTGCATGCGTGAGTGAGTGAGTGAGTGAGTGAGTGAGTGAGTGAGTGAGTGTGTGAGTGAGTGAGTGAGTGAGTGAGTGAGTGAGTTTGTGCATGCGTGAGTGAGTGAGTGAGTGAGTGAGTGAGTGAGTGAGTGAGTGAGTTTGTGCATGCGTGAGTGAGTGAGTGAGTGAGTGAGTGTGTGAGTGAGTGAGTTTGTGCATGCGTGAGTGAGTGAGTGAGTGAGTGAGTGAGTGTGTGAGTGAGTGAGTTTGTGCATGCGTGAGTGAGTGAGTGAGTGAGTGAGTGAGTGAGTGTGTGTGTGAGTGAGTGAGTCTGTGAGTGAGTTTGTGCATGTGTGAGTGAGTGAGTGAGTGAGTGAGTGAGTGAGTGAGTGAGTGAGTGAGTGAGTGAGTGAGTGAGTGAGTGAGTGAGTGAGTGAGTGTGTGTGTGTGTGATTATGCTCTGATTATGGGACCGGTGTTTTGGTTGGCCGGTGGAGTCAGACAGGGCCGTTCCCGTCTCTCTCTC
>NC_138241.1:36251065-36273565 GCF_964197995.2 Scardinius erythrophthalmus
CCGTATCCAGATCAGATGGTGGACCAGCGCCTTAACACGACCACAACACATGATGTAGTCAGCCGGATCCGGGCCATATCCAGATCAGATGGTGGACCTGCGCCTAGACATGACTACAACACATGATGTAGTCAGCCGGATCCGGGCCGTATCCAGATCAGATGGTGGACCAGCGCCTCGACACGACCACAACACATGATGTAGTCAGCCGGATCTGGGCCGTATCCAGATCAGATGGAGGACCAGCCCCTAGACATGACCACAACACATGATGTAGTCAGCCGGATCCGGGCCGTATCCAGATCAGATGGTGGACCTGCGCCTCGACACCACCACAACACATGATGTAGTCAGCCGGATCCGGGCCGTATCCAGATCAGATGGTGGACCTGCGCCTAGACATGACCACAACACATGATGTAGTCAGCCGGATCCGGGCCGGATCCAGATCAGATGGTGGACCAGCGCCTAGACACGACCACAACGCATGATGTAGTCAGCCGGATCCGGGCCGTATCCAGATCAGATGGTGGACCAGCGCCTCAACACGACCACAACACATGATGTAGTCAGCCGGATCCAGGCCGTATCCAGATCAGATGGAGGACCAGCGCCTAGACATGACCACAACACATGATGTAGTCAGCCGGATCCGGGCCGTATCCAGATCAGATGGTGGACCAGCGCCTCGACACGACCACAACGCATGATGTAGTCAGCCGGATCCGGGCCGTATCCAGATCAGATGGAGGACCAGCGCCTAGACATGACCACAACACATGATGTAGTCAGCCGGATCCGGGCCGTATCCAGATCAGATGGAGGACCTGCGCCTTGACACGACCAGAACGCATGATATAGTCAGCCGGATCCGGGCCGTATCCAGATCAGATGGAGGACCTGCGTCTCGATATGACCACAACGCATGATGTAGTCAGCCGGATTCGGGCCGTATCCAGATCAGATGGTGGACCTGCGCCTAGACATGACCACAACACATGATGTAGTCAGCCGGATTCGGGCCGTATCCAGATCAGATGGAGGACCTGCGCCTCGACACGACCACAACGCATGATGTAGTCAGCCGGATCCGGGCCGTATCCAGATCAGATGGAGGACCTGCGCCTCGACACGACCACAACGCATGATGTAGTCAGCCGGATCCGGGCCGTATCCAGATCAGATGGAGGACCTGCGCCTCGACACGACCACAACGCATGATGTAGTCAGCCGGATCCGGGCCGTATCCAGATCAGATGGAGGACCTGCGCCTCGACACGACCACAACGCATGATGTAGTCAGCCGGATCCGGGCCGTATCCAGATCAGATGGAGGACCTGCGCCTCAACACGACCACAACGCATGATGTAGTCAGCCGGATTCGGGCCGTATCCAGATCAGATGGTGGACCTGCGCCTCGACACCACCACAACGCGTGATGTAGTCAGCCGGATCCGGGCCGTATCCAGATCAGATGGAGGACCTGCGCCTCGACACGACCACAACGCATGATATAGTCAGCCGGATCCGGGCCGTATCCAGATCAGATGGAGGACCTGCGTCTCGATATGACCACAACGCATGATGTAGTCAGCCAGATCCGGGCCGTATCCAGCGACTGAGTCTGGTCTCTCCTAAGGTTGTTTTGAGTTTTGGTTCTTTGCCACTGTCGCCTTTTTCGCCTTTTTTTCACCTTTGTTGCCATTGGCTTTTGGCTTGCTTAGTTGGGGACATTTAATATTTACGGTATTATTGATCTGCTGCATTGACACCATTATATGAGAACTGAACTGAGCTGGACAATGACATCAAGGTTTTCTCATATATAAATGAACTAAATTAATAACTTTTTTTACAACAAAAATGAACCATCACTGAACTTACTTAAGCTGGACTGTGACGCTGTTTTCTTCTAGAAACAAACTCTGTTACATTATTTTCCTGTTATCTCTGTAAAGCTGCTTTGAAACAATCTGTGTTGTAAAAAGCGCTATATATTCAGAGGAGATGCAGGTAGCATTTTCAGAACTTTAACTCTCTGACTTCTACACATCATTCATTCCTTCTTCAGTCGATCTTCACCAAATGAAATGGTTTTGGCCCCTGAGCGGCTCCTCCAGACCGCAGACACACCAGCAGCCGCTTCAGCCATCGGCCCCGGGGCCACATATATCATTACAGCAGCGCTCCTGAGAGACGAGCACCTGATCTGGGCAGAGGGAGTGAGTGTGTGTGTGTGTGTGTGTGTGTGTGAAAGAGAAAGAGAGAGAGAGAGAGAGAGAGAGAGAGAGAGAGAGAGAGTGTGTGAGTGTGTGTGTGTGTGTGTGTGTGTGTGTGTGTGTGTGTGTGTGTGTGTGTGTGTGTGTGTGTGTGTGTGTGTGTGTGTGTGTGTGTGTGAAAGAGAAAGAGAGAGAGAGAGAGAGAGAGAGAGAGAGAGAGTGAGTGTGTGTGTGTGTGTGTGTGTGTGTGTGTGTGTGTGTGTGTGTGTGTGTGTGTGTGTGTGTGTGTGTGTGTGTGTGTTACTCCATCTGCTACTCATCGCCACACAGCAGGTAATAACACACAGAAAATAAAAAAGTGTGTCGAAGAACGAGAGAGAGTCAGAGGAGATTGATCTCACAAAGATTAGTACTTGCCATTGTTACTGGAAAAAAATATATATATTTAAAGGACTTGCAACTTGTTTATGCAACGAAGTGGAAATAAAATTAAGTTGAAGCCTTATGTTGAAGCACTAAAATTACTAAAACTGAAATAAAAATGAATTAAAGCTAAATAGAAATCAAAAAATAAAATAAAAAATAATAAAAATGACAAAAGCACAGTAAAATTATTCAAATTAAAACCGAAAAGAACAATAAAATAAATAAATAAAAATAAATAAATAAATACATTCAAAATATTAATAAATACTATATATACTAAAACTGAAAAGAAACATTAAGTAAAAGTAAAATAAAGAAATATAACAAATAAATTCAAAATATTAAAAAATATTGAAATCATATTTAAATAATACTAAAACTAGCATTAAAATGAAAACTGAAAATGAAAACTACATAAAAAATAAATAAATACTATAATAGAATATAAATACTTAAACTAACATTAAAATGAAAACTAAAATAAATATTTGAAATAAAATAAATAAAATAACAAATTGAAAATATTAATAAATACTATAATAGCATATAAATAATACTAAAATTAAAATGAAAACTTAAAAGAAAAAGAACATAAATAAAATAAATAAAAATGCTAAATATTAATCAATATTATAATAGTACATAAGTAATACTAAAGCTAACGTTAAAATAAAATAATAAAATAAATAAAAACTACATTTAAAAAATATGAATAAATACTATAATAGTATATAAATAACACAAAAATGTAGTTAAACTTGTCACAGTGTCTGGTCTGTTTCCCCGGGTGTCCACTAGAGGTCTCCTTCCCTTCCTGTCACTATACACTCTGGAACCGCATTCCCCATAATCCTTTGTCTGTTCTCATCACTCGTGATTCCACTCAGCTGTTCCCTATCACATTGTTAGTGTCTGTGTATAAATACCCTGTCTGTTTCAGTTCATGTCACGGAGTCATTGTTAACCGTCACTACACTTCTGGTCTGCGTTCTTGCCTGTTTCTTGTTTTGTTTATTTGTATTTGTATTTTGGATTGCTAACATGGACTTTGAACCTTGCCTGGATGACTATGAGATGGATTACACTTTAATAAACACCTACTGCCATACTGCATTTGGATCTACCTATTTTCCTGTGTGTCCCCGTGACAGAATGACTCCGTCACCATATAGATCCAGCGGTATGAGTTTTCGTGATTTTTCCTCAATCACGAAGAAGGAGAGGAAACAGCGGAATGGGAATCATCAAGCTGAAGAGGAGGAGCCACGCATGACGTTAGATGAGTGTTATGCCTTGTGTGCTCATATCAGGGAGGAGAGTGCTGCGCTCCCGGTTAATTCCAGGGAGAGAACAGCACCCAGTCGCTCGCGGACAAGGAGGAAGAAGAAGACTTCTCGTCTCCCTAATGTCCCGGAGGTCGTCTCCGTGCAGCCCGCTGTGGTTCCGGAGGTAGTCCCTGTGCAGCCCGTGGTGGTTCCGGAGGTCGTCTCCGTGCAGCCCGCTGTGGTTCCGGAGGTAGTCCCTGTGCAGCCCGTGGTGGTTCCGGAGGTCGTCCCCGTGCAGCCCGCTGTTGTTCCGGAGGTATTCCCCGTACAGCCCGCTGTCGTCCCGGAGGCCGTCCCCAAGCTGCTTGCCCTGACGGCAACTCCCCAGTGCCTCGCCCTTCCGGCGCCGCCCCAGAGTCTCGCCCTGCCGGCGCCGCTCCAGCAGCTTGCCCTGCCACCACCTCTCCAGCGCCTCGCCCTGCCGGCGCCACCCCAGCGTCTCGCCCTGCCAGCGCCGCTCCATTGTCTCGCCCTGCCAGCACCGCCCCAGCGCCTCGCTCTGCCAGCGCCATCCCAGTGTTTTACCCTACCGGTTCCACCGATGCAATCTACCGATCCAGAGACTGTTCAGGTCACGTCTGCCGAGCCAGTGTCTCGGGACAAGATGGCCGCCGCCGAGCCTGTGTCTTCGGACAAGATGGCCACCGCCGAGCCTGTTCACGTCACGCCTGCCGAGCTTATGTCTTCGGACAAGATGGTCGTCGCTGCCACCGAGCCTGTTCACGTCACGCCTGCCGAGCCTGTTCACGTCACGCCTGCCGAGCCTGTGTCTTCGGACAAGATGGCCGCCGCCGAGCCTGTTCACGTCACGCCTGCCGAGCCTGTGTCTTCGGACAAGATGGCCGCCGTCGAGCCTGTGTCTGAGCCGGTGGTGTCTGTTCCTGAGCCTGAGCCGGTGGTGTCTGTTCCTGAGCCTGAGCCCTCAGTGACCACGACACTGGCCATTATGGCCACAGCCATGTGGTGTGTGTGGGCTACGCACACACTTGAGCCGGTGGTGTCTGTTCCTGGGCCGGTGGTGTCTGTTCCTGGGCCGGTGGTGTCTGTTCCTGGGCCGGTGGTGTCTGTTTCTGAGCCGGTGATATCTGTTCCTGTTCCTGAGCCGGTGGTGTCTGTTCCTGAGCCAGTGATTCCTGTTCCTGGGCCGGTGGTGTCTGTTCCTGAGCCGTTGGTGCCAGTTCCTGAGCCGGAGCCGGTGGTGCCAGTTCCTGAGCCGGTGGTGCCAGTGTCTGTTCCTGAGCCGGTGGTGCCAGTGTCTGTTCCTGAGCCGGTGGTGCCAGTGTCTGTTCCTGAGCCGGAGCCAGTGTCTGTTCCTGAGCCGCAGCCAGTGTCTGTTCCTGAGCCGGAGCCAGTGTCTGTTCCTGAGCCGGAGCCAGTGTCTGTTCCTGAGCCGGAGCCAGTGTCTGTTCCTGAGCCGGAGCCAGTGTCTGTTCCTGAGCCGGAGCCAGTGTCTGTTCCTGAGCCGGAGCCAGTGTCTGTTCCTGAGCCGGAGCCAGTGTCTGTTCCTGAGCCGGAGCCAGTGTCTGTTCCTGAGCCGGAGCCAGTGTCTGTTCCTGAGCCGGAGCCAGTGTCTGTTCCTGAGCCGGAGCCAGTGTCTGTTCCTGAGCCGGAGCCAGTGTCTGTTCCTGAGCCGGAGCCAGTGTCTGTTCCTGAGCCGGAGCCAGTGTCTGTTCCTGAGCCGGAGCCAGTGTCTGTTCCTGAGCCGGAGCCAGTGTCTGTTCCTGAGCCGGAGCCAGTGTCTGTTCCTGAGCCGGAGCCAGTGTCTGTTCCTGAGCCGGAGCCAGTGTCTGTTCCTGAGCCGGAGCCAGTGTCTGTTCCTGAGCCGGAGCCAGTGTCTGTTCCTGAGCCGGAGCCAGTGTCTGTTCCTGAGCCGGAGCCAGTGTCTGTTCCTGAGCCGGAGCCAGTGTCTGTTCCTGAGCCGGAGCCAGTGTCTGTTCCTGAGCCGGAGCCAGTGTCTGTTCCTGAGCCGGAGCCAGTGTCTGTTCCTGAGCCGGAGCCAGTGTCTGTTCCTGTCCCTGAGCCGGTGGGGTCTGTTCCAGTCCCTGAGCCGGTGGAGTCAGTTCCAGTCCCTGAGCCGGTGGTGTCTGTTCCAGTCCCTGAGCCGGTGGAGTCTGTTCCAGTCCCTGAGCCGGTGGAGTCTGTTCCAGTCCCTGAGCCGGTGGAGTCTGTTCCAGTCCCTGAGCCGGTGGAGTCTGTTCCAGTCCCTGAGCCGGTGGAGTCTGTTCCAGTCCCTGAGCCGGTGGAGTCTGTTCCAGTCCCTGAGCCGGTGGAGTCTGTTCCAGTCCCTGAGCCGGTGGAGTCTGTTCCAGTTCCTGAGCCGGTGGAGTCTGTTCCAGTCCCTGAGCCGGTGGAGTCTGTTCCAGTTCCTGAGCCGGTGGAGTCTCCGCCGTGGCCGCCCGAGGGGTCGTCTCCGCCGTGGCCGCCCGAGGGGTCGTCTCCGCCGTGGCCGCCCGAGGGGTCTCCTCCCTGGCCACCTGATGGACTGTCTACTCCGCCCTGGCCGCCTGAGGGGAGGTCTCCGCCATGGCCGCCCGATGGACTATCTGCTCCGCCCTGGCCGCCCGATGAATGGTCTGCTCCGCCCTGGCCGCCTGAAGGGTCGTCTCCACCCTGGCCACCAGATGAATTGTCTACTCCGCCCTGGCCGCCTGATGGGTCGTCTGCTTCGCCCTGGCCATCCGACGGACTACCTGCTTCGCCCTGGCCGCCGGCTAAACCGTCACCCCCTGTTTACGTTCCCTTCCATGGTCCTGGCCCTCCATTCCTCCCCCTGATCCTCCACCGTTCCACCTCCCTCCTGGACTCTTGTTGATTTTTGGTTTTTGGTTTTTGTTTCTTGTCGTGGAGCGTCTGGTAGCCGCTCCGTAGAGGGGGGGTTATGTCACAGTGTCTGGTCTGTTTCCCCGGGTGTCCACTAGAGGTCTCCTTCCCTTCCTGTCACTATACACTCTGGAACCGCATTCCCCATAATCCTTTGTCTGTTCTCATCACTCGTGATTCCACTCAGCTGTTCCCTATCACATTGTTAGTGTCTGTGTATAAATACCCTGTCTGTTTCAGTTCATGTCACGGAGTCATTGTTAACCGTCACTACACTTCTGGTCTGCGTTCTTGCCTGTTTCTTGTTTTGTTTATTTGTATTTGTATTTTGGATTGCTAACATGGACTTTGAACCTTGCCTGGATGACTATGAGATGGATTACACTTTAATAAACACCTACTGCCATACTGCATTTGGATCTACCTATTTTCCTGTGTGTCCCCGTGACAAAACTAAAGCTTTTGGAAAGTTAATCTAAATAATTGCATTAATCTTGAACAGATACATAAATATAACTAATACAATTAACAAATGAATCTTTTTTGAAGCTGTTCACTGAACTCTGGGCGAACCGATTCACTAAAATGGATTATACAGATTCTCTGATATACAGACATGAATCAGTGGAGATGTCTTAAATGAAGGTTGCTGCCTATGTAGACTGAGATAAATGTCCCTGTTAGTGATCTTACGTTTCAGATCATACTTATACACATCATAATGAGTGTTAAACTGAGCCTCGGGATGAGTTTCGGTGCGCTACTGTGAAAATAACTGTGGTACGTCTGTAAAAGATGATTCCAGCTGTGCCAGAAATCACGAGCACACTCTGCAGAGCGCGTAATGCTGGCAAAACATGACAATTCAGTTAAACTGCATGAAATAAAGCATTAGCCACAAGAGGCCATGAGATTCTGACACTTAAAACAGCACATCTGTCAGAATGTGGAGCACAAAAAGCATGATAAAGCATCTATCTAATGTGTTTTTTTTTTAATATTAACATTTATTTGCACTATATAGTTGGCTATATATTATATTTTACAATGACTATGCACAAGGTTCATCCAAAAATATCTTAGAGTTGGAACTGTTTTCTTATATTGCATTTTTGTCCATTCATCAATGCAAATTTACCAGCTATGCAAATGAGGCTTGCATGCTAAAATAATGAATTCTTACAAAAAAAGTAGGCATGTTTGTACAATAATATATATATTTTTTTATTCTAAAAATGCAAAATGTGAAAAAATAAAGGTTTGCAACAGTAAAATTAAAATAAATACTTTATTTTTTTATTTTATTTTATTTATAAAAAATAAATCTTCCTGTTGCAGTCTATATATACTTTAAACTCTGCAAACGTCAGCTATGCAAATTATGCTTATTGTGAATTGAATTGGGTTTGTGGTTTGCCTGATTTTCATTGAGTGAATTTGAGTGAATTGCATGCTAAAATAACAGACACAACACATGCAAAGTGTGCATGATTCATTCTTACGCTATACATTCTTACTAATAAAAATGTTTGTCCAATAATAAAAAAATAAAATAAAGGTTTGCAACTGTTAAATTAAAATAAATAACTGCTTTTAATTTGTTATAATTTAATTTAATTCATTAAAATAAATATATCAGTTGCAGTCCTTATAACATTTTCTTCTCTTCAGAGGAGATGCATGCAGTATTCGCATTACTTGGCAACAAGAGCTTAGAGTTGGATCTCTAAAATCAGTAAACTTTTGTCCATTAGTCAATGCAAATGAGGCTTATTCTGAATCGAATTGGATGAACAGAAAAGTGTTGGTGCATCTCCTGTTTGCATGATTCCTTTAGTGAATCGGATGCTATAATAATTCAGGCATAATTAATTCTTACTAACTTCCAGATCATTCAAGATAATAAAAAGCACCTGTTTATATTATTTTAGTATTGCAGAGTAATGTTGTGCCGGTGTTTTACCGCAGGTGAGCTGGTGTTCCTGAAGGTTGAGGAGCTCCAGTCCATGAAGACGGCTCGGATACACACACACGGATTCGTTCCCCACGCGCACGGACTGAATCCTGAGCCACGACAGCAACCACTGAAGCTGACAATCACAGAACAGAGAGTCTGTGCCCATGCTCCTGGAAAACAGCGTTCATATTCAGTCTTATTATCGCTTTAATGCAATAACAACACCAACTTTGCAGCAATGACACAGTTATTGAACTGAACTGAATCAGCTTTGAATTGAATTGAATTTATAACATTAACATATTAACAACTTAATGTGAAGCTGCTTTGAAACGATCTGTATTGCATGAAGCGCTATAGAAATAAATGTGACTTGACTTGTGCAAACAGAAACATGAACGTGCATCACCACGTTATTACACAATCAAAAGGTCATATCATACATTTAAAATCATTAATTTCCCCCCTGAAGTCCAAATATGGTGTTAATCACGTTTTACTTATATACTCATTAGTTCTGCTGTTTAAAGGGGTGGTGTAATACCCTTTTTACAAGATGTAAAATAAGTCTCTGATGTCCCCAGAGTGTGTGTGTGAAGTTTTAGCTCTAAATTCCCCACAGATATTTTTATATAGCATGTTAATATTGTCACTTTTTGAGGATGAGCAAAAACACGTTTTTGTGTCCCTTTAAATGCAAATGAGCTGTTGCTCCCGGCGCAGGGGGCGGAGCTTCAACAGCTTGTGTTCTTTTACTTCACACACACATGCACTGAAAATGTCTAAAACTTTTAGCCTTTTATGTTCAAACCGGAGTCAGACAAAGATGGAGAGACTCGAGAAGAAGTGACAACATGTAGAAGCAACAGGACATTTCTGAATGATTAGTTGATGAATTTATGTAGATGATGTGAAGTTATCTTCTAGTCATTGATTAGCATATTCTGTCTTGATAATCTATAAATCGTGTTCAGGGGGCGGGGTTTATGTAAATTCCAGGGTTGGTGATGTCACTAACCCGGGAGGAATGTGGTGTAGTCTCTACCAGCCGTTTGTTGTAGTCCTTAAAAAGCATTTATTTTAAAAGCAAATATCTCCCTTTGCTTTGAACTTTGAGCGTCGGAACTTTGCAGATGTTGTTTATGCTCAAACAGCAACATTACACACTAACTAAAGTTAGAAAAGTCAAATCATATACATATACAAATCATATCACAATATTAGCATTCTACAAAACTGTAAAACTTTCTGATCACTTTTTCCTTCAGAGTTGCAAATGTAATTTATGTAAAAAGATATTTATGAATAAAGCAGCTGTTTATGTGTTCCAGAGAATAAAACCGGTCAAATTGAACTAAATAAATGTAATAAATTACTTGCGGTTTAGCGACAATGTGCTCGGACAAACTTACTAGTAACCAATCATATGAGTCAATTATTAGTCACATGACTCAGCGCGTACAGGAATAAATGAGCAGGTTTTCAAATCAAACGAAAAAGAAAGTCATCTAAGTAATGTGCATTTTTATTCATATCTTTATGGGGTTTTTATGCACCATCCCAACATTTGCATAGAAATATGTGGATGGGAACTCATTTTTGCAGTTTAGCTTCAGTAAATGTTTGTCTTGGATTGGGAAGAAAGTGTTGAGCTCTAAAACAGTAGTTCTTCATCGTACAGTGACGGATCGCACTCCTCATATCATGACCCATTTTAACAGATTTACATGTACAAAATATAGTGTGTAAATCTTACAGCGCTCGGAGGGAAGGAGTGTGTGTGAAAAGCCCCTCCGGCAGTGTGGAGAAAATATTCCCAGACAGATTCCTGAAACACACACAAACCCCAGCTGACATTTCAGAGGCATTTAAACACAACTAGAACATCAATTATTAGTGATAAACGGCTCCCAGTGCTAAAGAGAGAGAGAGAGAGATACAGAGAGAGAGAGAGAGAGAGAGAGAGAGAGAGAGAGAGAGAGAGAGAGAGAGAGAGAGAGAGAGAGAGAGAGAGAGAGAGACTCACAGTTTGGAGAGACGGCCAAGGTCAAGAAACATATCAGGAGAGAAGCAGCCAATCCTGTTGTTTGAAAGATCCCTGAGGAAACACACACACACACACACACACACACACACACACACACACACACACACACACACACACACACACACACACACACACACACACACACGAGACAAATGATCTGACATCAAACACCAGCATCAAAACCTTCAAACTAGTGAATATATGCAGATGTGTGTGAGTGTGTGTAATTATATAACATCCACGACTATTATCTGACTATATGAACTATCGACTCCTTTCTGTATTTTTATTTCTCCTGTTAAATTAGTGGGAGAAACATCTAAACTTTTTCCGCTCATCCCACTTGTTTCCAGAGAAGGAAAAGAGGGTAACGCTTTATTTTACAGTGTCCTTGTTACATACATGTACTTACTATAGTAATAACAGTAAAATATGCATAATTACATGCAACTAACCCTAATGTACTTACCCTAACCCTATAGTAAGTACATGTAGATAATTATTATTACTCAGTACTTAAATGTATAATTACACTCTAATAGGGTTACTATAGGGTTAGGGTTTGGTTGAGGGTTAGTTGCATGTAATTATGCATATTTACTGTTATTACTATAGTTACTACATGTAACATATGTAACAATGACACCTTAAAATAAAGTTTAACTGAAAAGAGTTTGCATGCCATCTTTCAAACAATTCATACGCAATATTTCATGGTCTTAAAAGTGCTGAAAATCTGATACATGAATATGTTGATCATGCCGTGAAAAGCACGAATGCCATGCATACTTAAAAATGATTTGCATTATTAGGGTTCCTTTAAAACCACTCGAGCAATGAAAGAGCAACTGCTTTCCGCATCCATAAACGGATTTATCATCTGAAGAGACGGGACCCTTGAGGAAAATAAGGGTTAAGTGTTTTAGGAGCCGACTCTAATCTTAGTAACTCGCCAATTACTCCTACTAGAGACTGAACCCACGACCGGCGCAGATCCTGAACGTCTGGCGACCGCAGCCAACAAACCGTCCATTCAATGAATATACGTGAAGCGTAACTCGGTGATTTTATGTCTCGTGTGTGTGTGTGTTTGGATCTCCAGGTGTGTGTGCTGTGCATGTGTGTGTGGTTTCATGCCCGCTGTAATGAGAAACATACACTGCTGTGGTGCAGTGGGAGCGGTGCAGTTCTGAGCTGTAATCATCGGTTGCGAGCTCTTAAATTAGACCAGCCGCTTAAATTATACGCGTACAGAATCCTGGCACACACACATCCACAATCAGCCGCTCAAATCCACCAATCAGTGTCACATTAAACCGTCCGCACGGCTCCCGTTTCTGCGCGTTGACATGCCGAAAGCCTCTTCACAACTGAATGAACCTTCAGATCGACTCCAGCGCTGATTCTGAAGGGTGTTGCATAAAGATGTGACCTAATATTCACAAACGGGGATCAAATGTAAAAGTTTGAGAACACTGAGCATTTAAAAACACGGAACGTTCTCAGAAGTTTCGGACAAACGTTCTTCCAGTAACAGTATAGTCTTTAATAATGTTCTCAAAGCATTGCTAATGGAATGTGAAACTTTCAGTTGGACGTTTTTTAAATGTTTCGGAATCTTCAGAGAAGATTCAAAAGTAACATTCCAAAGTGATCAAAGGAAACGTTCCCTTAAAGGGATACTTCACCAATTAGCATTAAAGCTACACTGTGTAGGATTTTCTCCCATCTAGCGGTGAAATTGTTTATGACTACCAACTGAATATTACTTTCTAGCCCCTCCCATTCCGAGTGCGTTTTAACTCCTACGGTAGCCGTATTACTTCAAATCTGCCGGCAGTCGCGAGTAATCTCCCCCTCGCATTCGTCACGGCGCCACTGAGTGTAAAAACGCGAAAGGCGAAGCTTGAATTTCCAGGTATGTCCCTCTTTGTCTAATGTATTTTCAAGATGGAGGCGCAACATGGCTGCCGCCATTCGAGCGACTCGCTCGTATGTATTCTAAATTGCAGATTATACACTTACGAGAATACTTAATTAGTTGGTTGAAGTGATTACACATTAATGAGAATGTACTGTATAATTTTGAAAGAACAAAGTGTTTTTTGCTAAAAATCAACTTAAAATATTACACAGTGTAGCTTTAATAATGTTCTCAAAGCTTTGCTAATGGAATGTTTTTATCTGAAACTTTCAGTTGGACGTTTTTTAAATGTTTCGGAATCTTCAGAGAAGATTCAAAAGTAACATTCCAAAGTGATTAAAGGAAACGTTTCCTTAAAAGGATACTTCACCGATCAAGCTAGGTTTATACTCGACGCGTCCGCACGAGCGCGAAGGTGCGCGCGACAAAAATTACATCATTGCGGTGTGGGCGGTCGTGCACGTTGGGTGCGCAAGACCCCATTTCGCTTGGCGGTGTGCACGCATAGACAGTAAAAGAAATGGACACAGCGACCCCATTGGATTCAACGGAGAAAAGTGAAGTTAATTAGAAGCTCTCACTTCCTGATGGCTGAGCGACTGCGCAGACTCAAACCGAGCTTGACGACGTAGATGTGACGTGAGCAACCCGTCTGTCTTCTAGTAGCTGTGCCGAGAGAAATCTGAATCATTCCCTTCCGAGTCTTGCAGAGACGGAGAGTGTGAGTAGGAGCTGTCCATGAGCTGGAGCAGGAGAAACTTTTGCTAAGTATTCTGATTAATTATTTTGTCATTTTGCCTCCACGTCCCCCCGATCGCCCGCGAGCTTCTCCTCCTGTCCATACGGTAATCTCTCTACTGTGCGACAGAGAGTCGCGAGGTTATGACGCAATCGTTAGCCTATTTTTACAAAAACTGCTTCTATGGGGCCATAACGTAAGATACAAGGTAATGGAGCCATTTATACATTTTCGTGTTTCTTTAGAAATAAATAATGGACAAATGGAGTCTTTAAACGCCTCAGATGTAAAGTTATTCGCTGTCAAAGTGACGCCAAAATGAATGGGAGTCAATGGAATGCTAACAGCAGGTGATGGTCCGCTAATCAATGGCGGCGCCCGGGGAAGCTTCAGTTTTTCCTGAAAGATGACCCCCTTGTGTGCACTGCTTTTTTTGTGACAGCGCGTGCGGCTCCGCATGCGAAGATGAACGACTTCGAGTGAATCTGGCCGAGCTTCTCACCACACCGTACCCAGGTTGCACGTCTAAATTAGTTGCTTACATTTAAAAAAAATAGCATACAAAGTATTTTTAATGAACATAAAGGTCCATGAAATGTTTAGTGAAATTAGAAAATATTTAAGAGATCGTTAATTTAGTTATATTGTATACACGTTTTCATATCCATTTATCCATTTGTTCTAATGTCACAAGTAATAATCTCAGGGTTTACTGGATTTTACACAAATAGCACTCGGGAGCACTTCCACTCGGCGCAGTAAAAAGTCACGTTGGTTCTAATGACAAAAGTGAGAGTGAGAGAGGGAGAGGATTTTTCAGGTGTGATGATATTACTGCGCCGAGTCGAAGTGCTCCTGAGTGCTATTCCGCCATACATTCAGGGCCGGCCCGAGGCATAAGCAAACTAAGCGGCTGCTTGGGGCCCCCTCGCCACCAGGGGGCCCCCAAGCGATTATTTTTTTTATTTTTTTTACATATTAATTAAATTAAACAAGTGACATAAATGAATGAATGGATTAATAATTCAAGACAAGAAAATTCTGATTTCATGATCAATATACCTGCCTACAACTGCTGCTGTGTCTACCAGTGTTTGAGTCATGCGCGATCGCGTGCATAGACATTCCGTGCGCAAAGTCACGGTAATGTTAAGCCATGTCACAAAAATTTGATTTGATCAATGATTTATCCTTTAAATTTAATGATATTCAGAACAGAACAATAATAAAAAAAATAACTAAAAACAAGCCAAAACGAAATAATTTAAAAGCGAAAGTGAAAGCGGCGTTGGGCTCGCGTATCTCTCTCATTAGAATCAAAATGTTTAACATTCGTCGCGATGGATTTGGATGGTAAACTATTCTTTATTATAGGCTTCTTTGTACTTCACCCACGTTTCAATATCGAGGGGAAAAAAATCATTATCTTCACATGCGCAAAAATGTGCTTGGAAACATCACAGTGGAGCGGTGCTTAGGCTACGCAGCGATGAAATGCGAATTGTAGGCTTATTTAAACGTTATATGTTAGGTTGACTATTTTATTATTTTATTACGGCTATAACGAACAGGCTGCGATGTCAAGATTGCAATGCTTGAATATGTTGTTTGTGTGTGTGTGTGTGTGTGTGTGTGTGTGTGTGTGTGTGTGTGTGTGTGTGTGTGTGTGTGTGTGTGTGTGTGTGTGCGTGTGTGTGTGTGCGCGTGTGTGTGTGTGTGTGTGAGGCGCGGGCGCGATCGAACAGTGGAAACATAAAAACATACTCCGTTATGTTCATACAAGACATCGTTCAAGTGTTGCAAAACATTGGAGGATATTTTGCAAATAAGTTTTTTTAATATGTTTTGTGACAATTCTTTTTCAGAAGTTTCAAAGAGTTAGTAAAAGAGTAAAGAAAAAGTTAAAACATTTTTAAGTATCTATTTTTTATTAAGTATTTATTTTGTATTAATACATAACCTCATTGTATTAATTTATAATGTAACATTATAGAGTGACATTGTGTCAATAATCGTCAAGCACAGGTGACTCCGCGTGGTGGGAGGGGGCCCCCAAATCTAATTCTGCTTAGGGCCCCCAAAAGGCTCGGGCCGGCACTGCATACATTATAGTTATCCTTTTTACCCACTTATAAAAGCGCCACGTTTTATTTTGTGTCACCACACTTGGTCGTGTAACTACTCGTGTAACTGTATTTAAACAGGGAAAACGTGGAGGTGTTTGGTCGCTTCTAACTTCATCTCTGTTTGGATCCTAATGAATGAACTGGGCTAAGCTAAGTGCTATCAAAGTGTCGCCGCACGCCAGAGCGATTGAGACGAGAGAGGTATGCATCAACTCGTCTTAGTTAAGGGAATAACATAGTTTAATATGAAAAAACGGTGGAGTGTTCCTTTAAGGTGATGATACACAGGGAAACCTTTTGGGCAATGTTGCCGTCAACGGGCAACCAGATGAGACACAGGGCCCACGACTGATCTAAATTATCCAGATAGAAATGTATTGCCCATTTTCAATGGGAAAGTGCCCAAGCAACAATCGCTTGGCAAGACTGCCCAGCAACATTGCTCAAAAAGTTGCCCTGTGTATCATCACCTTAAGCTTTAGAAAGCATTAATCAGTAGAAACCCGCTAGTGTTTTCGAGTGACCCCCTGAGACCAGAGATTTCTGTATTGTGTGTCTAGAAAAAAACCTCAGATGATGCAAAAATCCTCATTTAGCTCATCAGAGGCTCTTCTGTCCAGAGGCGAGAGACTCCAGCCAGTAGGAGGAGCTCGTCCCGCATGTCTTCAACCCGCCCATAGGGGGAGCTCACTCACAGAATGTACAAATAGTGTCAGCCATCTTTTTTTTTAAGCTAAGCTAACAGGCTCTTGCTCTGTGGAGAAAGCTGAGTAGTAGAGGTGACCATATGTCCTCTTTTTCCTGGACATGTCCGGCCGGGATTTCGAGATCGCCCAAAATGTCCGGGATTCGGCTTTGCTTTGTACAGTCGCCATTCATTATGTTGGACATGTCCATAATAAAACGCCGTCTTTTCAGTTTCGAATCCACTAGTAGCCTAGTTGTATCATTTCTCCCGATACTGTCCTCTGTAACCGGTAGGCGTGGCTTGGGAGTGACCTCAGCGGAGCAAGTGCATTCTGGGAGTTGTTGTCTTTCATCCACATTCACCAAAAATACATTTTCTGGCTTTTCTTAGTCTAGAAGGCACCAACTTCTAAAATAATTTCACATTTCTACTACATAAATGACCCAATTTAAATACACATTCATCTTTCCAGCGGTTAAATATCCCTTTAATGTTCTCGTAAACAAGAAAAAAACATTTTTAAACTTGTTGTTTTAAACGTTTAGAGAACATTCAGAAGTGACTTTCTTAATGGGAATGTTAGCTAAATGTTCTATGAATATATTGTTAGCTGGGATATTCACTGTTCTGTGGAGCTTCTGACTTTTACATTTACTGCAAATACTTCTGAAAAACATTTTTTTAAAAACATCCAACTAAAGTGCAATTTTTTTTACACATTTTTATGCAAATTAATTTCCATTTCTTGTCAAATTAATCAAAATAAATGTAATTATGACTAGCTGATTAGAGAAAATGCACTCGTACAAACTTTACAGTAATAGCCAATCATACGAGTAAATGATTCAGTCACATGACTCGACGCGTTCAGGAATAAATGTTGAATAGTTTTGCTATTTTCTGAGCATCAAAAGTTTCAATAAAACCTGAAATCATTGTGGGCAACTTTCACAGTCACACCGCAAAACATCATCTGTCTCGTTTTCCAGCACAAATATCTAAACATTCTTAAATCAAGATACATTTACTGGAGAAGCAACATGACAAGTCTTGCTTTCTGGAAAAATACATGAACATTAAATTTAAATTTAAATTTTGCTTAAAACAAGAGCAAACATCTGCCAGTCGAGTCAGGAAAATGTGTTTCATACAAAGGGAAAACAAGATTGACCTCATTGGCATTTTTAAGCAAAACCCACTTAATTTGTATTAAACAAGACTTAAACTCATATGATAAGAGATTCTAGTTTTAGTCCGTGGTACAACTGGTGTTAAGATGTGTTTTGGTTGATCGGATCACAAGTAGACGAGGGAATCACATTCCCGTTTACACTTAGGGCCCTATTTTAGTATCAAATGCGAAACGCAAGTAGCTTTGTGGGCGGATCTCGGACGCTGTTGCTGTTATACCGGCGGGATAAATGTCTGAAGTCGCTTCATTACTCATAGGTGTGGTTTGGGTGTAACGTGAAATAAACCAATCAGAGCGTCATCTCACATTCCCTTTAAGAGCCGGCGCGCTTGTTCCATGGCGGATTGCTATTATAACGGCGGATTTGCCAGGAGCGGTTCACAGCCGAGGAGACCGACGTTCTCGTCAGGGCCGTAACACACAGAGAAGTGACATTGGGGACGGAGAAACACACCCAGATTAGCTTCGGTTAAACAGGCGTATGATAATTTGGGTAAATGTGTAAGATAGATTTATGCCTATTATTTCACATCTTCATGGACACAACAATGATTTCCCTTGTGTGTTTTTCTTTGTAATTATGTATGGTTTTCTAAAAATGAGAACTGCTGTGTCTGTGTGTAGATGAGAGAAGCAAAGTGTGTGTGTTGTGCTCACGCTACATTATGGCCAAGCATGCGCCCTTAAAACAGCATCTGAACGCGCCGCTGACTTTAGACGAGGTTTCTCCTGGTCAGTGGAGGAATTGTTTTCTGAAACTGCAAAATAGCACCAGGGAACGTTTGCGCTGGAACACGCCTCCTCTTTTCACTGAACCGCCGCCGGGAGTGCAAGTTCATTCCCTGAAATAAGCTCACGCAATTTACATATGAACACGACCGGAGACGACTGAGAAACATACGGAGAGCAGCAGCTCAAGACCAGCCGAACACTGTGAGTGTGTGTTAGAAATCAGGAACGGTGAGAGAACATTGTGCTTGGAACGTTTTTCCTCTTCAAACCAAAGTTGGGTCTCCAACCGAGAGTTTAAATCCCGTCGGTCTAGCGCTCTTCCCGTAATGTTTACGCAGTATTCAGAGAGCAAGCGTCTGTTGTGAACACATTCGATCACATGAGCGTTTACACTACGAAAGCAATCCGGTCGAATGTGTTTCCAACTACCTCTGGAAGTGTGTGACAGTGTTTACACCTGTGTTTAGTGTCGTCCACTTGTGACCCGATCGAGCAAAGCGCATCTTAACGCCAGGAGTACGCAGGGCCGTAGAAACGTTCATTGCAGCATCTAGAAAACATGTTGATCGGGTTCTTATGCGAGTTTCCGAGGTCATAATCATACTTACAATCTCTTCAGAGCCGTCAGTCCATGAAACGCACCGGGAGCGATTCTGCTAATGAGATTACTTCTGAGATCCCTAAAAACAGAGAGAGGGAGAGAGAGGGAGAGAGAGAGAGAGAGAGAGAGAGAGAGAGAGAGAGAGAGAGAGAGAGAGAGATACAGAGAGAGAGAGAGAGAGAGATACAGAGAGAGAGAGAGAGAGAGAGAGAGAGAGAGAGAGAGAGAGAGAGAGAGAGAGAGAGAGAGAGAGAGAGAGAGAAATGAAAAAGCAGTCAAACTATGAGCGAAAGAACCGTTCAAATAAATACTACCATACAAACAATTAGGGTCAGTAAGATTTTTTTTTTTTAAGAAATTAATATTTTATTCAGCACGCACAAATTAAATTGATCAAAAGTGACCGTAAATACATTCATAATGCCACAAAAAAAATTATATTTCAAATAAATGATTTGTGAAGGATCATGTGACACTGAAGACTGGAGTAATGATGCTGAACATTCAGTTTTGATCACAGGAATAAATTACACTTTACTGTATATTCACATAGAAAACAGAGGATTTACATTACAATAATATTTTGTAGTACTACCCCAAAGTAGTGTGTGAAATTTTATATATATATATAATTTTTCTTGCAATTTGGTATTTAAAAATACCATTTATGTTTTTATGCACAACAAATAAAAACTGAAAAAAAAAAAAATGTTTTCATGGAATTCTATATAGAACTCTATGGTTCTTGACTGAGTTTTAAAGAACTCTTTATGCCCAAAAGGTTCTATATAAGGAGAAACGTATTAAATGATTGCATAATACTTTCATGTTTAATAGATTGTTTAGGTGTGTCAAGTACATTTAATGAATAAAAATGTAATAAAAATTAAAAATGAATTAAAACTAAATGTATTAATTAAAATTAAGTCCATAAAATGATGGAAGGTTCTCCATATGAAGCGCCTGACGGAACCGTTTAAGGTTCCATGTGGAACTTTTCTTTCTAAATTGTCGTGCGTTCAGCTCTGATGGACCGTCTCAAACCAAGCGCACTAAAAATACACGAGTCGATATCACGACATCTCCCGGCTTTCCTCTGAGGCCAGAACAAACTTCCTGAAATTGTGTGTTAGGGTTTCCCGTGTCTGAGGGGAGTGACAGGAGAGCCTCCACATGTCTCTACACAATGAGTCCAACACACACACACAAACACACACACACACACACACACACACACACACACACACACACACACACACACATACATACACACACACCCTGCAGGAAAAATGTCACAAAACAGACTTTTGACCTTTTATAATCCGTCTTTCTTGGAAGATCGGAGGCCTTCTGTTTTCCTGCTGGATTATTTGTGCAAAAACTGGATGTTTTTAGAAGCTTTTCAAGAACTAAACACCCTCAGATCATTATAAATCACACTTCTCATCGTTTCTGGATTGATTAAATGTGGTTAATGTGAAATATTTAACGCTCGAGTGTGACGGTCATTACTGCTGATGAACGGCTTCTGTCCGGCTCAAATGGTGTGTGACTCCAGTGAAACGGTGAGTTTGGAAACACTTTTGTTCAGCACCATTAAACGTTTCCGTTCATCCCACTTGTTTCCGGAGTTTGAAGGAAAGGAGTTTGCATGCCATCGTTTAAAAAATTAATATGCAATATTTTGTGGTCTTAAAAGTGCTATGAATCATCTGATATATGCATATGTTGATCATGGCGTAAACACAAATGCCATGCATACTTATATGTAAATTAATGCAAATTATTTGCATTATTCGGGTTTTCTTTAATTCATTAAACTCAGAATAGCAAAAATCTGCAAAAATGTTCTTCTTCCTCACAAGTATATATAAAATGTAAATTAAATTAAATCAAAATAAAGTGAATTATGGCTTAAAACAAGAAAAATATCTGTCCATGGGTGAGAAAAATAAACAGGAAACACAAGATTTTTTTGTTTTAAGCATAAACTCACTTCATTTTATTATTAATTTTTGGAAAAGCAAGAATTAATATACACACACACACACACATATATATATATATATATATTTGGAATACAAATCAAAAATACTAAATAAGTGGGGGGGGGGGGCAAGAATTAATATCTTAAGTAATTTTGCTTCTTAGTTATATGCATATTTATTCATTCATTATTTTAGATATTTGTAATGGAAAACAAAACAAAACAAAAATACTAAATAAGAAAGTCTTTAAAAAATTACATGAAAAAAACAAACAATTGTTTTAAGCATAAAGTCACTTCATATTTTTGGGAAAGCATTTAATATCTTAAGTAATTTTGCGTCTCAATTACATGCATATTTATTCAATTATTTTTAAATATTTGTACTGGGGGAAAAAAACTAAAATACTAATAAATAAGAAAATCATTCAAAAAAATAATAAATAATAATTCAGTGACTATGCTATGACTATTTTTGTTGTTGAAAAAAAGCAAGAATTAATATCTTATTTCACTAATATCTTTGCTTCTTAATTATATGCATATTTATTCATTCATTATTTTAGGTATTTGTAATGGAAAACAAAACAAAAATACTAAATAAGAAAAAAAAAAATTTAATGATAAATTGTATTAAGCATAAAAGTCTCTTCATTTTGATTTTTCTTTTCAGAAAACAAGACTTAATTTCTTAAGACATTTTCCTCAATTAAATGTATCTTTATTTATAAATATCTTTGCACCTGAGAGACTTTAAGAGCGGGTCATGTGACTGCTGTGACGTTGCTGTGAGATTAAAGCCTGTTGGACATCTAGAAGCTCTCCTCGTGTCTATCCTGGAGTCACACACTGTAAGGATCCCTCCTGAACCCCTTCAGCCGGAGCTCGCATGACACTAATGTCTAGATTTATATCCTAACATGTGTAGGCCTTTCAGAAACGTGTTTCTTCAAGACAATTAATGGAGCGTAGACGAGTGGATTAACCAGAACTAACAAACAGCAGACGCTGTGGAAGAGCTTGACAGAGAGCAGAGCTGCGAGTCTTTAATGATTTCACTGAAACACACGTCATGTTGAGAAAGAACTGTGTGAACGATCTAACGTCTGTGGAGAAACACTAAATCTGAATGTGCTTCTGTGAAGTGTCATATCACATCCAGTACAACATTAGAAACACAGAGAGAAACAGCGAGCGCATTCAAATGCTACTTCAACAACCAATAGGAAAGATGGATCACAAAGGGGGCGGGCAGGGGCGTAATTTGTGGGGGGGTTGGGGGGGAGATAACCCCCCCAATATTTAAATCTATGCATTACAACCCCCCCAATGTTTATACCATGATCACATGAAAAATATGCAGAGCCAAACTTTAACCCCCCCAATGTTCAAACCAAATCTACGCCCTTGGGGGCGGGGCTAGAGGAGCCAGCTGAACTCTGATTGGTCCCTTCAATGATTCTGAGCTGGACAGTGATTCGTTACAAAAATGAGCGGCTAAATGGTTTTAAACAGTTTTTAAGAAGGGTAAATTATGACAAGAGACTTGTAAATGTCTCTATTGCGCTGATTAAAAAAAAGAAATCTCATAATTAAATTAAAGTTGACATGCTTAAATTGCTTGAAACTTTGATCTCGAACTTTTAAATGCGAGTGAATCAAGGTTTCCACAAAAATATGAGTGTGTTCAACACTGATAATATTCATAAATGTTTC
>NC_138241.1:36278565-36288565 GCF_964197995.2 Scardinius erythrophthalmus
CCAGTGTAATGCCAGTGTAACACCAGTGTAACGCCAGTGTAATGCCAGTGTAATGGGGAGTGCGGGGCACAGCCTAACACGGGGTTAAATGTAACACAGATCTTCCACACAGTTAGTCAGGGTCAGGTTGTGTTTCGCTCTTCCTCTCGCTGCCAGAAGACGCTCTCCCGTGGATTTGAGGAAAGTTCTGATAAGATTTCGTGAAGATTCTGGACAGAGAGTGTTTTGACACCATGCAAGCACATTTTTTCATCATACGTTTTTTCCGGCTTCTGAGTTGTGTGTGTACATCACCAAATCTCACTGTATATTCCCGTGATCACAGTCTTGTTGGCTAAAACAGCAGCATTCTGAAACATGTCAGCAACTCCTAGCAACTTAGCTAGGCTTAAACTGTGTTTTACAAGCCAAGTGTACAGCGATGATGACATGAAAACAGGGAGACACACAACTTTTGAGTTTTTATTTATATATTTATTTGCCACATTTAACTTTGTTGGACTTTCAAGTCAAGTCAAGTCAAGTCATCTTCATTTATATAGCGCTTTTAACAATGTAGATTGTCTCAAAGCAGCTTTACAGAGATAAGCGTATAATTTAAGGTAACAGAGATTGTTTTGGCTTTATAGCAGAGTTAAGTTATTTTCCATCTAAAGTTAGTATTGAATGATTTGCTTCCGTCGCAACGATCATTTGTTATTAAATTAGGGGCCGCTAAGACGACACCATTCTCTCTACACAGACTTTAAACGCGAACCTGTGAGAAACGCTGATGGCGTTCACATGCGCATTAAGAATTGGTTCTATAGTTATGTGCGTTTGAATATACGCAGGTTTGGAATTCCCTACAAACCAAGCCTAAACAAAGTACTGGTGTTTCCTTATAAATTTTGATAAAGAATTTTCACAAACAATGTTGGAATTTAAATGTTAAAGTATGATTTTTTTCACATTTGTTAAATATGCATTGATCACTTGTTTATGTATTAAAAAGCCTGTTTTTCATGCAATAAACCCTTTAAAATGTGATTTTGAGCTTGTTTTTATTATTATTACTGTTATTATTAATAATAATAATAATGTTGCATGCAGCGGACACACACCAATATAATTCAATAGCAATTACAATATTTGATGATTTTATTTATTTATTTATTGAAAAACTGTGCAGCCCTTTCACAATATCTCTATCCATGACATTGATCCATACATTTTTTTTTTTTTTTTTTTTACAACAAAAGTTACAACAAGTACAATCAAGCCCAAAAGACCAATTCATTCACATTTTAAAAAACTGTCGAGGATAAGATACACAATAAAGCCACAGGCTTATTTCCAATGTGGTCCTCTGTATTCAAAAATGGATGAGCAGTTCATAATGGGAATGAAATCAAACAACACAACATATCACATAACAACTTCTAGAAACATAGTTAAAAAAGCCATTTCTTAACTTCTCTTCTAAAAGGACCTTCTTGAATTTGTTTTAAGCAATCAGGCAATTCATTCCAAGCAACAGCGCTAGAATACAAAAAAATTATTCTTCCCAATTAAACTCTTAAACCGACACACGTCTATATTATTTATCCTTGCCCTTGTAGAAAAACCATGAACATCTCTTATGAAAACATAGTAGTCATACAAGTACTTTGGAACATTTCTCTGTAATATTTTGTTTCACCATCATCAACTTAAGAAAAATTACCCTTTTAAAAACCCTAATTCCCTAAAATGATTATTATTCAATTGCATTCGTGGATGAAGCCTCAGAATAATTCTACACAACTTGTTCTGAGCAGTCTGTAATTTACTTCTGACTCGTTTCGTAGAGCCACTATACCAGAAAGTTGCCGCATAATCAAAATGTGCTTGCATTTTTTCACCAGCTAACAGAAGGATGTTTGGATGAGGGATGTATGGATATATATCTATACGGATGTACAAACAATATCAAACTATACAGATAAAATAGTAAACCTATACAGATAAAATAATAAAATAATTGTGTTACACACAAGTGTTACAACTAACCCTCTGTCTGTTACAGTTAGCCCCACATATGGGCTAAGTTGTAACATTTGCACTTCTGTCACTTTCAGTGCAACTGTATGAAAATTGAAGGTCCTAGAAAAAACTGGGTTCATTTGTAGCAGAGATGTGTTAACTAACTGTTAATTAAGTTGTGATCTAACTTAATAATTTTTTTAATAAATGAGCCAAAACCAAGGTTAGGTTGTGTTAGGTTGTGCCCCGCGCTCCCCTACACCTCATTATACAAATATCTGTCCTCATAAATCACAAAAACAAACACACACACACACACACACACACACACACACACACACACACACACACACACACACACACACAGGAAACCGAGCTGGTGTAAAAGGTCACGCTGTGACATCACTGTCTGAAAGTCCACTTCCTGCCCCAGTTTCCGTCCAATAATAGAGCTGGCCGTTATAAGGATCTCTCAGAGGAACTGCTGGAGTCGAGCGCCAGATTTCTGTTTGACTGATGACCTGTGATCTAGCGCTGTCTCTCAGGCCCAAACGCGCTGGTTCACCGCTGACTCAACGAGCGCACAGGAAGACGGGGAATGATGTAAAACGCTCATGCATGTGATCGTGGTCCGACAGTTTTCTGTTGTTGACATTTGAAACTGAATTCAGGATAGACTCCTGATAGCTAAAGTCAACATGCTAAGAGCGCTAGCAAACGTTGGTTTATTTTGCTGGGATTTATGCCAATTAGCCTTTTGGAAAATACAATACAGGGATGGATGGATGGATGGATGGATGGATGGATGGATGGATGGATGGATGGATGGATGGATGGATGGATGGATGGATGGATGGATGGATGGATGGATGGATGGATGGATGGATGGATGGATGGATGGATGGATGGATGGATGGATGGATGGATGGATGGATGGATGGATGGATGATGGAATGCAAGAATGATTATATATAAGCCGTCTGCTAACTAGAAAACAATTGTGTGAGTTATAAATGTTAATATCAATATAATCATATTGTAATGAATCATATAATAAAATGAAATTTCTGCAGTAGATTTAAAGCATCAAATCTGCATTCACTTTAGAGATTTGATCATAAATTCATTTTTGAGACTCCGCTCTGATTAAACTGACCTTTAAAAATTAAACTTTTTTTTTTAAAGTAATTAACGATGTGCTAACGAGCCAATTAACTGATATAAATGGTAATAAATACAAGCACATAATTCTGCTCACATCATATTCGCAGCATCTTCATGAGCAGCCGCTGAGCAGCTCGAAGCTTTAAAGAGATCGTTCAGGCAAAAATGAAAATGAGCCCATGATTTACTCACACTGAAATCATCCTAGGAGTATATGTATATACAATCAGAGTTATATTAAAAAATGCCCTGGCTCTTCCAAGCTTTATAATGGCAGTGAATGGGCACCATTTTTTTTTAAGTCCATTAAAGTGCATCTGTCCATCATAAAAGTGCATCTGTCCATTATAAAAGTGCATCTGTCCATCATAAAAGTGCATCTGTCCATTATAAAAGTGCATCTATCCATCATAAAAGTGCATCTGTCCATCATCAAAGTGCATCTATCATCATAAAAGTGCATCTATCATCATAAAAGTGCATCTGTCCATCATAAAAGTGCATCTGTCCATCATAAAAGTGCATCTATCATCATAAAAGTGCATCTGTCCATCATAAAAGTGCATCTGTCCATCATAAAAGTGCATCTGTCCATCATAAAAGTGCATCTATCCATCATAAAAGTGCATCTATCCATCTTAAAAGTGCATCTATCCATCATAAAAGTGCATCTATCATCATAAAAGTGCATCTGTCCATCATAAAAGTGCATCTGTCCATCATAAAAGTGCATCTGTCCATCATCAAAGTGCATCTATCATCATAAAAGTGCATCTATCATCATAAAAGTGCATCTGTCCATCATCAAAGTGCATCTATCATCATAAAAGTGCATCTATCATCATAAAAGTGCATCTATCATCATAAAAGTGCATCTATCCATCATAAAAGTGCATCTGTCCATCATAAAAGTGCATCTATCCATCATAAAAGTGCATCTGGCCATCATAAAAGTGCATCTATCCATCATAAAAGTGCATCTATCATCATAAAAGTGCATCTATCATCATAAAAGTGCATCTATCATCATAAAAGTGCATCTATCATCATAAAAGTGCATCTGTCCATCATAAAAGTGCATCTATCATCATAAAAGTGCATCTGTCCATCATAAAAGTGCATCTATCATCATAAAAGTGCATCTGTCCATCATAAAAGTGCATCTGTCCATTATAAAAGTGCATCTATCCATCATAAAAGTGCATCTGTCCATTATAAAAGTGCATCTATCCATCATAAAAGTGCATCTGTCCATTATAAAAGTGCATCTATCATCATAAAAGTGCATCTGTCCATCATAAAAGTGCATCTGTCCATTATAAAAGTGCATCTATCCATCATAAAAGTGCATCTATCCATTATAAAAGTGCATCTATCATCATAAAAGTGCATCTGTCCATCATAAAAGTGCATCTATCCATCATAAAAGTGCATCTGTCCATTATAAAAGTGCATCTATCCATCATAAAAGTGCATCTGTCCATCATAAAAGTGCATCTATCATCATAAAAGTGCATCTGTCCATCATAAAAGTGCATCTGTCCATTATAAAAGTGCATCTATCCATCATAAAAGTGCATCTGTCCATCATAAAAGTGCATCTGTCCATTATAAAAGTGCATCTATCCATCATAAAAGTGCATCTGTCCATTATAAAAGTGCATCTATCCATCATAAAAGTGCATCTGTCCATTATAAAAGTGCATCTATCCATCATAAAAGTGCATCTGTCCATTATAAAAGTGCATCTATCCATCATAAAAGTGCATCTGTCCATTATAAAAGTGCATCTATCCATCATAAAAGTGCATCTGTCCATTATAAAAGTGCATCTATCCATCATTAAAGTGCATCTGTCCATTATAAAAGTGCATCTGTCCATTATAAAAGTGCATCTATCCATCATTAAAGTGCATCTGTCCATCATAAATGTGCATCTGTCCATCATTAAAGTGCATCTGTCCATTATAAAAGTGCATCTGTCCATTATAAAAGTGCATCTATCCATCATAAATGTGCATCTATCCATCATAAAAGTGCATCTGTCCATCATAAAAGTGCATCTGTCCATTATAAAAGTGCATCTGTCCATTATTAAAGTGCATCTATCCATCATAAAAGTGCATCTATCCATCATAAAAGTGCATCTGTCCATTATAAAAGTGCATCTATCCATCATTAAAGTGCATCTGTCCATTATAAAAGTGCATCTGTCCATTATAAAAGTGCATCTATCCATCATTAAAGTGCATCTGTCCATCATAAATGTGCATCTGTCCATCATTAAAGTGCATCTGTCCATTATAAAAGTGCATCTGTCCATTATAAAAGTGCATCTATCCATCATAAATGTGCATCTATCCATCATAAAAGTGCATCTGTCCATTATAAAAGTGCATCTATCCATCATAAATGTGCATCTATCCATCATAAAAGTGCATCTGTCCATCATTAAAGTGCATCTGTCCATTATAAAAGTGCATCTGTCCATTATAAAAGTGCATCTATCCATCATAAAAGTGCATCTATCCATCATAAAAGTGCATCTGTCCATCATAAAAGTGCATCTGTCCATTATAAAAGTGCATCTATCCATCATAAAAGTGCATCTGTCCATTATAAAAGTGCATCTGTCCATTATAAAAGTGCATCTATCCATCATAAATGTGCATCTGTCCATCATAAAAGTGCATCTGTCCATTATAAAAGTGCATCTATCCATCATAAAAGTGCATCTGTCCATTATAAAAGTGCATCTGTCCATTATAAAAGTGCATCTGTCCATCATAAATGTGCATCTGTCCATCATAAAAGTGCATCTCTCCATCATAAAAGTGCATCTATCCATCATAAATGTGCATCTGTCCATCATAAAAGTGCATCTGTCCATCATAAAAGTGCATCTGTCCATCATAAAAGTGCATCTGTCCATCATAAAAGTGTGTTTTATGAAATTGTATAAAATTTCAGCTTTGATCACAGGAATAAATTATACTTTACTGTATATTCACACAGAAAACACTTATTTTAACACGTATTACTTTTTTTTTTTGTAAATAAATGCAGCCTTGATGAGCAGAAGAGACTTTCTGAAGTCTGAAACTTTTGACTGGAAGTGTATATATATATATATATATATATATATTCATACTATTATTTCATGTCAGACTGTTAATATCAGGCGTTCAGGCGAACTGTTGCTCCTCTAGATAATAATATGAGTGTTGAAAAACATATTTCTAGTGATTGATGGGCCTCATTTGATAAAGTTATTGATATAGAAACGTCTGGTGGACTCAGATCTATAAAGGACTGGAAACGAGGATTGTTACTCACAGTCTCTCGAGATCTCTCAGGCCGAGGAAAGAGTTATTCTTCAGAGCCGAGATCTTATTGTTGCTCAGGATCCTGAGGAGACACAACAACACACAGCCATAAATACAGGAGAACACACACACACACACAGCCACGGGGAGGACTGATATGACTGTAAATCTCCTGACTGCTTCATCTCACTGGAGTGTTTGTGGTCAGAGAGAGAAACACAGTTCTCCAGCAACACTTTCTCTGGAAATAAAGTTTAAGGCCAGTTATGATTGCTGTTCATAAAGGGATCATATTCATATTGTACTCAAGGTTAGTTGATGTATTCGCTAACTATGACCTTGTTATTGCCAGTGTCATGCTCTACAGAAATCAATTTAGCGAGATCTTTTATTTACAGAAATATTAAAGACACAGAAGCAGAAAACAAACAAAACGGTTTAATTGTAAGTGTCATTGAGAAAGTGAAAAATTATTATGAAATACTAAATTTTGTCCTTTTTGGGGTCATATAAAAACTTAAATGACACTATAAAGAAAGAAAAATATTGAATTTTTTTTAATAATAATAATTATATATAGAGAGTTCATAGAAATGTGTGAATGAAGAAAGAAATAAAAGTATATAAAAATGTGAAATTATACGAATAATTATTTAAGTAAATATGAATTATAATATGATATTGTATACTGTATATTAATTATAATATTAATATAAAAATAATATAAATACAAATATTTTAAACATTATGTAACACATCATTTTATACAAATACATATATAAATAAATGTTAATTATATTATAATACACATAAATTATAATAGTTTGTACATTATGTATATATATTAATCAGATACATACATACATTAAATATATATATGATCTAACACTGCATGATATATGTGTGTGTGTGTGTGTGTGTGTGTGTGTGTGTGTGTGTGTGTGTGTGTGTGTGTGTGTGTGTGTGTGTGTGTGTGTGTGTGTGTGTGTGTGTGTGAGAATGAGTGAGTGAGTGAGTACAGTATGTATGTGTGTGTGTGTGTGTGTGTGTGTGTGTGTGTGTGTGTGTGTGTGTGTGTGTGTGTGTGTGTGTGTGCGCGTGTGTGTGTATAAGTTAAGTATAAGATTATTTCTGCAATGTTAGATCATTTTCATCCACTTAAGATAGAATGAAATTTAACTTCATGTTCATATATTGTTTCTAAGTAAAGTAGCTTGTGTAAAACTGTGACACAAACTGCCTGAGCTCCACATCAGCCCTGATCACACACACACACACACACACACACTGTTGCTGTAAGAAACATTAGTCTCCTACATTCAGATTTCTCTCCCAGTAAACGCTGTCACGCTGAAGCAACAGTTTAAACCTGACGAAGTTAAAGTTAAAGCTTCCTGAATAATCACACATCGAGTTTAATGACATTTCATTCAGTCTCAGTAATGCAAGAACACACACAACATTCACGTCTGCACGTTCACATGGAGTCTAACCCTCAACAGAAGTGAAGCATTAGTCAGCATATTAAGGCCCGTTTACATACATGACGTGTTCCTGCAACCGAACGCAGCTCGTCGACCAATGTGTGTGTGTGTGTGTGTGTGTGTGTGTGTGTGTGTGTGTGTGTGTGTGTGTAGAACGCATTCTGTGTTTGCTAGATTATTATTATCAGACAGGACATTATCCTATATCAGCACATGTGGGTCTACTTTACATGCACGACGAGACTCTTCCAGCACACACACACACACACACACACACACACACAGTTATAATGAAGGTCATGCATCTCTCATGGTCATGCGTGTGTTCACTGCAGGACGAACAGCTGATGAAGAGGTTTCAGTCTCGGGTGGCCTTCAGGACCGTAATGAAGACAACACAACGCTAATATATATATCTATACACTCACCTAAAGGATTATTAGGAACACCATACTAATACTGTGTTTGACCCCCTTTCGCCTTCAGAACTGCCTTAATTCTACATGGCATTGATTCAACAAGGTGCTGAAAGCATTCTTCAGAAATGTTGGCCCATATTGATAGGATAGCATCTTGCAGTTGATGGAGATTTGTGGGATGCACATCCAGGGCACGAAGCTCCCGTTCCACCACATCCCAAAGATGCTCTATTGGGTTGAGATCTGGTGACTGTGGGGGCCATTTTAGTACAGTGAACTCATTGTCATGTTCAAGAAACCAGTTTGAAATGATTCGAGCTTTGTGACATGGTGCATTATCCTGCTGGAAGTAGCCATCAGAGGATGGGTACATGGTGGTCATAAAGGGATGGACATGGTCAGAAACAATGCTCAGGTAGGCCGTGGCATTTAAACGATGCCCAACTGGCACTAAGGGGCCTAAAGTGTGCCAAGAAAACACCCCCCACACCATTACACCACCACCACCAGCCTGCACAGTGGTAACAAGGCATGATGGATCCATGTTCTCATTCAGTTTACGACAAATTCTGACTCTACCATCTGAATGTCTCAACAGAAATCGAGACTCATCAGACCAGGCAACATTTTTCCAGTCTTCAACTGTCCAATTTTGGTGAGCTCGTGCAAATTGTAGCCTCTTTTTCCTATTTGTAGTGGAGATGAGTGGTACCCGGTGGGGTCTTCTGCTGTTGTAGCCAATCCGCCTCAAGGTTGTGCGTGTTGTGGCTTCACAAATGCTTTGCTGCATACCTCGGTTGTAACGAGTGGTTATTTCAGTCAAAGTTGCTCTTCTATCAGCTTGAATCAGTCGGCCCATTCTCCTCTGACCTCTAGCATCAACAAGGCATTTTCGCCCACAGGACTGCCGCATACTGGATGTTTTTCCCTTTTCACACCATTCTTTGTAAACCCTAGAAATGGTTGTGCGTGAAAATCCCAGTAACTGAGCAGATTGTGAAATACTCAGACCGGCCCGTCTGGCACCAACAACCATGCCACGCTCAAAATTGCTTTTCCATTCTGACATTCAGTTTGGAGTTCAGGAGATTGTCTTGACCAGGACCACACCCCTAAATGCATTGAAGCAACTGCCATGTGATTGGTTGATTAGATAATTGCATTAATGAGAAATTGAACAGGTGTTCCTAATAATCCTTTAGGTGAGTGTATAACATCTATCTAAGTAATACCATCAATCTGTGAAGAATCAGAAATGTTCTCTGCATGTCACTCATTATGTGTGCTTCAGTTTGCTGGCATCTGATTGGCTGACATGTCTGTGGGGGGCGGGGCTTTGGAGTGAGAGACAGCACTTTTATATTTTTATAAATATTTTTTAACATCTTTAAAATCTTTAACCTCAAATCATAGTGATTAAACGATGGATGGATGGATGGATGGATGATATCATTTTATATTTGTATATATTTTTTTTTATATATTTTTCAAAATATTTCATTATTTTCTGCTACTTTTAATGGGCCTCAGATTTGAAATGTTCAACCTTAAATCAGTGATTTACCAATGTAGAAATGCTCTATATTTTGGGTACATATACACA
>NC_138241.1:36291065-36303565 GCF_964197995.2 Scardinius erythrophthalmus
GGATGGATGGATGATGGATGGATGGATGATGGATGGATGGATGGATGGATGGATGATGGATGGGGGATGGATGGATGGATGGATGGATGGATGGATGGATGGATGGATAACTGTAAATGTTTCTAGGGAATCTCTAGTAACAGTGAGTCTCCACTGATCCTCGTCCTCTTCACACAATAATAACATTTACTCGCTGTTTAAATGAAGCTTGTGTTATTCTGGAAGTGTTTGGGTTTAGTGTGTCTGTGGGTTTGTTCACTGTAACACTGTCTGTTCTGACATCATTCACACACACACACACACACACACACACACCCCTGTGCCGCTCTATTATTATAAGAGCGACAGAATAAAAATATGCTGAATTACGGTGGCCCGCAGGCTCCAATCACAGCGACCGCGTCGAGTAAAGATCTCAATCTCAACTATTACAAACATCGCGAGCGGACAGATCCGTGATTTCCAGCCTCCAGTCCCAGTGTTTTCCTATAATATCAGGTTACTAGGAACAGCTAACCAAAATAACATATTTCATACGCACTAACATTGACCTTGGACATGAAGCAGATTTAGCTCTGCAGCTCGAGTGTGAGTGTGTGTGTGTGTGTGTGTGTGTGTGTGTGTGTGTGTGTGTGTGTGTGTGTGTGTGTGTGTGTGTGTGTGTGTGTGTGTGTGTGTGTGTGTGTGTGTGTGTGTGTGTGTGTGTAGAGTCTTAAGCGACGACAGGCTGAAGAATGAGTCTGAGAGCAACAGCAGCAGAACACACACTATCAAGAGCCACAACTGGAGAATCTGGACACAGTATGAGGAACTGTACTTTACTGTACCATATTAGCATCAGGAATATGCTAATCATTTACAGTAGTGCTTTCCTACATACCGAAATAACAGCATACTTCAGCGCTAAAGCCAAACAAACCACCCACGATCATGACCAGCCCTGAGCGTGCAGCTGGAGATATTTACATGAATAACCCTTATTAAATGTGTTCAATTAAACTATATAAGTAATAATAAAATCACTTAAAAGCAGATTATTTGTAATGAGAAGATCAAACCTCCTGAACTCATTCATGCAATACATACAGTATCAAATCACAGTTTAAACTAAGAGGGGAAAATATCAAAATAATTATAAATAGCTATTTAAAACATTTATACTGTCTTTCAAAAGTTTTTTTATGTTTTAAGTCTCTTCTATTAAAAAATACAGTAAAAATAGTGAAATGTTCCAGTGTAAATCATCAGTTTTCTATGTGAATATACAGTAAAGTGTAATTTATTCCTGTGATCAAAGCTGAATGTTCAGCATCATTACTCCAGTCTTCAGTGTCACATGATCCTTCACAAATCATGATGATATGACGCTTAGTCTTGTTTTCTAAAATAATGATCAAAATGAAGTGAGTTTAAGCTTAAAACTAGAACAAATATCTACCAATGGGAATAAAATTAATTTAAAATTGGAAACAAGGCAGATATTTATCCTTGTTTTAACTTCATTTTGATTCGTTTCAGTGATTTTGCTTCTCCAGGAAATGTATCTTGATTTCAAAGTCCCCCTGTAGTCAATCACCAAAATGACATATTTAAACATTTTTTCCTTAAAAAATGTCTTCATGTCTTAAAGGAGAACTCCGGTCAATTTTAACATTGAGCTCATTTTTTTGTACATTTGGAGTGCTGTCAGTACAGAGAACAAAGACAAAAATCGGTGTTGCCTACACCGAGTTATTCTATTTTTTAAATTTGCACCCTGTTGACTTCAATGGGGCAAGTACTAAACCTGCTTTTAGCCTCTTAACATCCTTGATGTGTCATTACAAGTGCACAGCTAATGTGAGTGATTCCTTCAGAGTGAACACGAGTGAATCTGACTGCAGTAGATGTGAAAGATATTAATAAAAGTGATGTTATTTAAGCCAGCGCAAATACCTGTGTTTACATCCTGTTTTCAGTCGAAGTCCAAAGTAGTCGATTGTCGAGTTCACGCGCTTAGGTTTAGTTACCTATGATCACGCGCGTGAACTCGGCAATCGATTACTTAAAAAAATTAGCTCAATGTTAAAATTGACCGGAGTTCTCCTTTAAAATATCTTGAATGTAACTCGACACCCTTGCCTCATTTAGTATGCGTGGTTCTATGAATATGCAAATGAGCCCCGCCTCCACTCACTCACTCAGCTCAGAGATCCACTGGTTGGCGATCACACGTTGATCTGATTGGTTACAAGGTAGTTTGTGACGTCAGAAACACCAGCGATTTCAAAGCGTGTTTTTGAGACTGTCTTTGGTTCACTGCAGTTTTAAGGAGGAAATACTCAGCAATGCTGTCGACTTATGAATTTACACATGCTTTAAGCAGATTAAAAACACCACATAGACACATAAACAACATTAAAAGCTGGATTTACACCACAGGGGGACTTTAAATAAGTTCAGATATGAAGACCTCACAACATGTTCTCAACTGTTTGTGGATTCGACACGTTCAGCCAATCCAGAAATCACTGTTTTATGATTTTTAGGAGAGCTAGCGTCTTATGACACTTTAAATAACCTCGAGAGCGCCGCGCCGCTAACGCTTCCTTGGCAGACGCTCTGTTTTCCTTTCTTAACATTTTTAGACAGTCGACTCTCCAAACTCGCTCAGACACATTCTTGGGTTTACAGACAGATTCATTATTAGCGTCTATGAGACGGAGCGTATCAGTGTGTGTCACGGGAATTAAAATTCATTTACTGCTTCATCTGATGCGTTTACGTCACTGAGAGCGAACGCCTGCGTCTGAGAGATAATCAGAGAGAACGAGACTCACAAACACACCTTCTCTTTCAGATAAATGCTGTTCTTTTCAACTTTCTATTCATCAAAGAATCCTGAAAAATAAAATGTATCACAGTTTCCACAAAAATATGAGTGTGTTCAACATTGATAATAATCATAAATGTTTCTTGAGCATCAAATCATCATATTAGAGTGATTTCTGAAGGATCATGTGACACTGAAGACTGGAGTAATGATGCTGAACATTCAGCTTTGATCACAGGAATAAATTACACTTTACTGTATATTCACATAGAAAACAGATGATTTACACTGGAATAATATTTCACTATTATACAGTATTTTTGATCACATAAATGCAGCCTTGAAACACTTGTGAATGGTCGTGTTTGTGCACTAAATTGTTATTTCCTAAAACTGTCTCATATCTGAAACAGTGAGTAAATGATGACATCATTGACACGGTTTACACACAGTTTTCATGAATTCTGGGAAAGATTTTCATCACACACTGATATAAATGAGCCCTATCTGAAGATGACCGTATCGATTTCTTAATCCCAAATCCATGTGGAACTCAGCATCAACGCGAGTGTGTTTCGGCGTTTCTAACATGAGGAGAGTCACGTTATGATCATCGTCAAGAACGATGTGAAACATTCATAATGAAGCGGCGTCAGTCCAGCGAGATATCATACTCATAACTGATGTAATATAGCGCAAAAACCCACAAAACCAAATCAGAGGAATATAGTTCTCCTACAAATATAAACCTTCACCCGCACGTGTTTTCTTACCTTTTTTTTTTTTTCAATGTCAAGGTGACAAAAGATTAATTGAATTCAATAAAACAAATACTTTAATTTTCCTTAAAATATATTATACCGGTCAAAATGTCTGTGAAAGAGTCTCTTCTACTCACCAAAGCTGAATTTATTTGATTAAAAACACAGTAAAAACAGTGAAATATTATTCTAATGTAAATCCTCTGTTTTCTATGTGAATAAACAGTAAAGTGTAATTTATTCCTGTGATCAAAGCTGAATGTTCAGCATCATTACTCCAGTCTTCAGTGTCACATGATCCTTCAGAAATCACTCTAATATGAGGATTTGATGCTCAAGAAACATTTATGATTAATATAAAATCCGATTTTTGTGGAAACCGTGATACATTTTATTTTTCACGATTCCTTGATGAACAGAAAGTACAAAAGAACAGCTTTTATCTGAAATAGAATCTTTTGGAACATTATAAATGTCTTTACTGTCACTTTGATCAATTGAATGCGTCCTTGATGAATAAAAGTATTGATTTCTTTAAAATGAATTATAGGCTACATTTTAAGATATATTAAGACAGAAAACTTAATGTTTCTAAAATTGACAAAAATGCATGTATAGTTATGATTCTGCATTTCTAAGTCACTGAGAATCTTCGTCTTCCGTTTGTTTCTCACCAGATTTGATCATGAGCAAAAGTGAAACGCTGTGAAGATTATCAGCAAATGACAACTCAACTGTCAGAAGACTTATAGAATATAGTGCATGCGATGTATGGATTAATATTATGATAGCCTTTTGATGCTTTTCACTTTTCTGAGGCTTAACAGTAAAAATCCGGTTCCACTTTCATTCGTTCCATGGAAAACAGGGACTTGGACATTCTGCGAAACGTCTCCTTTTGTGTTCAACAGAAGAAATCATTCACACGGGTTTGGAAGAACACGAGAATTAACATGTTGAATTATCAGCCCCTTTAAGCCATAAAATCAAAAATTACAACTCAAATTAGAAATGAAGATGAACCTACAACCATAAAGACTAAAAAATGAGAAAATCGGTTGATATAAAAGAGGCTTTTAATGAGTAAAACTAAATGAATCAAACATGAAGCACTTCTCGGCCCAGATGTTTACTGGAGAAATGATGCGGGAATGATGATGAGGGTTGAGCTGAACTACAGTAAACATGGTGAAGCCAGAGTCTGAGGAGGAGAACAGAGTTTATTTATCCTCGACCCAGGGACAAAAGTGAGACGAGGGAAGTCACCGCAGAATTATGAATGTCACGCTTCCTAGAGCAGGAAAAACGCTTCCTGACAAACCAGAACCAAAACAAGCCACGGATCAGAACAATCGGATGAACTCCGTCAAGAGTCTGGACTCGGAACAACAGTTGGATCCGGGAATAAAAACTCCAGTCATTTTCTCCATGGGAAAATGTATTTTGAACAATAACTTATAAAGCACTAAAGACTTAAAGGTTGTTAATCGATGGTGTTTGCTTCTGTTGAAGCCGTCAGCCCACATTTCTTCAACTTGTTCATAAAATAATCATGTTTGCCAGTGGAATTTGCAGTGAAAAACTACATTACCCATAATGCCACAGAGAAAATTCCACCAATCAGAGTCACAACAGCTTGTTAGCTCCGCCCACTCCAATGAAGACCAGGAATCGGGTGATCTCCCTATCTCAATATACTTCAATATTTGTGTGTGTGTGTATATATATATATATATAGTTGGGTAAGTAACACTAGAAAGTAATTAATTTCCATCTTCAACAGTGTAACTATTACTGTACTATTTACTCTCTCTAAAGAGTATTGCATGACTTATTAATAATTACTTTCTAAATCCCATATCAACCTCAACCAGCTGACCAATACTATAGACATTATAATACTTTCACATAAATAATATAAAGTTGCATATATTATTCTTGAACTGACCAAAGGATTTAAAGTGAGAAAGTTACATTAAAAACATAAATTTTATCATTAGATTGATTTACAATATCGTACTTTACTTTTTCAAGGGAAAAATAATTAAAGTACAGTCATTGATTACTTGGTAATCCATTAAACTCAACACAATACTGTAATAACCTTCAAATGAATCATTGAATGGTTCTCTGTTTATTTAAATTCGATTGTGTTGCCGCAATGCTTCATGGGAAAACGGCTCTTTCCCTCATTGAAGTTCACATTCTTCTCTCTCTGTCATTTTGTCTGATTTTCAAATACTTTCTTGCTTCAAATCAAAGTTTGTAATGTTGTGATTCTCAAACGCGTTAATGAAGACTTTAAAAATAAATCCTATGGCAAAAGTGTCCATTTTGCTTTTGGATTATTCCTGGGGGAAAAACAATTATCATGTTTTGTTCATGATAATCCTCACGAATTATCACAACTTTCATGAATTTTGAAGCCTTATTCAGACAGTTTTCAAAACAAGTAAAAGTTTTAAGAAGACCTCAAGGGTGTATTACTGATGTATTTTATGTTGTAGAATAAAACATTAAAAAACTCTCCAATATCTACGTTCAAAAAACCCATTGACACACATGGTATCAACACACATGAACACTAAAGTAAAGTGTGTGTTACTCACAGTGACACTGTTGTGTTGGGTAAAGAGCCGGGCTGCATGGTTTCCGTCAGGTCCGCATCATCACACACAACCTTCACGCGCACGCTCTGCCTATTAAACTCCTTTGATCTCTCTGACGTGCAGTGACAGCTGTCAATCATCAGGTCAGGACAGTATCTGCTCCAGCAGCCCGCAAGCGCGAGCACGAGCACGAGCAGCGCCTTCATTGCGCACTGGAGGAGGATGATGATGATGATGATCGAGAGCGCGCGCTGTCACGTTACTTCCAGCCAATCTGGGATACAATTATTGATCATCTCAGGCTAGATCAAACACTATTGGTCCCTAATGATCAGTGCGAAAACTAATAACAAAATATTACCACTTCTGCATCATCATACGCGAGTTTAGATGTTTGCATACTCAATGCGCGCGCTTCGGTTCATCCTTATTATCCAAAAGTGAAGAAAAGTTTTGTCCCAATGCGCGTGTCCGCGTCCAAGCGCGCACTTCTGCGCATTAGAGCCAGTTTGAGTGACTTCAGCGATAATGTGCTGCTGTCAACAGGTTCTGTTAGTGGATGAAGTAACTTCTTGTGATGCGCGTCGCGTTCCTCCTCCCGGCGTCGCGTCGTACTACGCTGAAGGCGTGACTTATGAATATTCAACATTGAACCGTGACGTTTCCCAGAAGGCCGATCTGATTGGCCGGTGGATGGGCGGAGCTACAGGGAAGCGCTGGCTTATGAATATTAATGAGGCTAACAGACTGGGTGCTCCAGTAATAATTTTAAACAACGTAATCATGCCGTTATTAATATTCATGAGCTATGCCTTCGCCATAGCAGGATTCATAATTGTCCCTCAGGGTGAATAAACTTTCTCGTCATTTTATTGGCTCAAAATGCCACATGTCCGCAATTCTCCTTTATTTATTCTAAAAAGGCGTGGCGATGTGGAAAATCATACACTGTGCATAATCATACAGAATAAAGATATTTGGTATATATATATATATATATATATATATATATATATATATATATATATATATATATATATATATATATATATATATATATATACATAGTAGTCGACATTTGAAGTGGATCAAACAAGTTTAAAGTTGTCCACTTCAAATGTTGACTACTGTATATTATATATAGCCTATATACAGTATATATATATATTCTTCTTATGTCATTATTATGATGTACAAGGCATATGCACACTTAATGTCAGTATTTTGCACTTTTGTCTCTCATAGAAATGTAATTTGACCTTAAGATATTCTTATATGCTGGACCGTAAATGCTGTGTATTTTCCTGTAAAGGACAATAAGAGTGTTTTTCCCTTTAGAATTGTCTCTTTCTGTAACTAGGTTACAGTCTACGAGCAGCACATCTTATTCTGAATTTGCAATGACATGTTTTACCTCGTTTCCAGGTGCATTAATGATCTTCTCTCTCCCCTGGAAACCGTCCAGATGAGAGGCAGAGGAGATAAAGGACTCGAGCAGGACATCAACACAATCCAGATCTTCTGGAACTAAAGCTCCATATTTTGTTAAACTCACTAAAGTCTCATTACATCCAGAATTCAGTTTTCACAAAGTGAGTTTTTGAAGGAAAAATAAACACCATTAAATATTTCTTAATATGCGTCACATTGTGGAATTAAAATGGGCTGTGGACTTTAAATATACTTTCAGAAAAGATTTTCGAGGTTTTCTAAGTCCAATCCTGGATAAGGGTTTTGAATGTATATGAATATTTGCAACCAAAAATATGTTCTAAGATCATTTCGCTACTGTTCCCATGAAGTTACAGAAACATTCCCAAAAACAACCAGTTTTTTCTTTTTTTTTTTACATTGTTTTCAAAACGTTTGTTCTTTGTTATGCAAACATTAAGAGAACATTCCATTTTATCATTCTTCAAACATTTTTGGAATGTTACTTTTGAATGTTCTCTGAAAATCTGAAACAACTGATACATTTCAGGTCAAAAACATTGGTAACACTCTATAATAAGGTTCATTAGATATCTACATTAGTTAGCATGAACTAAAAATTAACTGCACTTACACAGCATTTATTAATATTTATTAATACTAATTTCAACATTTACTAATACTTTATTAAAATCTTGTTAACATTAGTGAATGCACTGTGAACTAACATGAACAGACAATTAACAGCTGGATTTGTATTAACTAACCAGGGGCGGCTGGCCGATAGAGGGCGCTAGGGTGCAAATTGGCAATATTTGTGTGTTTGAGATATTAAATGCACCCAGTATATGTGAAAATGTGTGAAAAGAATGCCTCAACCTTTTAATATTGGCATTAAATAATTACTGCCTTTAGGTGGTTATTAATAATAATAATAATAATAATAATGATGATTTTCATTTATATAGCACCTTTCCAACACCTAAGGTCACTTTACAAGCCTCATGGGGAACAACACTCTAAGAGAAACACTGTGGGTTAAGGAATAGAACAAAATCAACATCAAAGCACAATACACTTACCAAGGACAGAAAGTAATACACAGAGGTCACTTACAAAGCTAGGTTTTTAATTGAGATGTATAAATCATCTGAAAGCTGAATAAATAAGCTTTCCATTGATGTATGGTTTGTTAGGATAGGACAATATTTGGCCGAGATACAACTATTGAAAATCTGGAATCTGAGGGTGCAAAAAAATCATTGAGAAAATCTCCTTTAAAGTTCTACATTTATATTCACGATTGTGCTGCATTCACTCACAAACATAAATGTTTTATATCTTCATGGATCATGATCTTTACTTAAAATCCTAATGATTTTTGGCATAAAAAAAAATCTATAATTTTGACCCATACAATGTATTGTTGGCTATTGCCACAGATATACCCGTGCGACTCGAGACTGGTGACGTGATCCAGGGTCACATATAATAAGGTAGAATTTACAGACTGTGAGCTGAAGAGTAATATTCAGAGAAAGAGGTTTTTGAATGAGAGAAGGGTGGATGCTTGACGGATATCTTGAGGAAGAGCCACAACGCTAAAAGTCCTGATGGCTCCAATGGTTGCCAGACTATTGAACCTGACTGAATATGGCACACCCCCGCCTGAGATATTTTTCACCAGCTGCCGCTGTAACTAACGGTAACAAACTTTAAAAAATACAGTAACAAATGTATTGCTCATGGTTAGTTCATGTTAACTAATACATTATGAATCTTGTAAAGTGTTACCAAAACATTCCATGAGTGATGTTTATGTTAATGTTTTGAGGACACAGTCCCACTGAAGTGCCTTGAAACGTTAATAGGGCATTTCACACCGGAGGAACCTTTTCATAAGAACCATTGGCGGAAGTTCCCGGTTTTTGGCGCGTTCGCACCGCAGGAACTAGGAACGATTTTAGTTCTAGGAACTCTATTCGGTCTAAACCAGCACTATAGGAACTATCCGTGACGATAGTGTTCACTGAAACACCAGAACCCGCCAGTTTAAAAAAAAGCTAAACACACAGATTATAGCCTATATATTTACTCCAGAAACTAACTCTACGAACACGGAAAACAGTGATAGATGGACCTCTCAACCTTTACGCTTAGGAGAAATCCAACATGACTTTGACGAGACCAAACAAAACATGATTATGTATTTCTGCTCAGCAACACACGCCATACGCTAATAACTCTTCATCACTGTCTATTCTATCTAGGCCTGTCACGATAACAAATTTTGCTGGACGATAAATCGTCCAAGAAATTATCGCGATAAACGATAATATTGTCGTTCTGAGACCATTTTCATCTAATATAATGATAATGGCATAATAATGCAGGTACACCTTTCCAAAGATCGATAAACTTTTATTTCTTAAGAATATTAAACATTGAAAACGGAAAACATTTTAAATATCCACAAAAAATGAACAAAACAACCAAAAACAATAAAAGCAATGGACTCTGTTTCTGTTAACAACAAAATTCACTTGAATAAATACCAAAAACAATAAATAAAATGGATGCAAACAAAATTGCACTTCAAAAATATTAAACATTAGGCTCAGACATAAATAGTGATACATTCCATAATAGGCAAAACAGCCAGTTAGGACCTTTGTAAACAAATTTAAAAAAAAGCCTCAACAGGCTATATTACACCATTTTGCACTGTCCTCCTTCCTGTTACTTTGTCGACTAAACGCCCGAGTGATTGTGTACTGTCGGGAAGACGAGACGCACTTTATTGCATGAAGGCTACGCACTGAAAATACTATTACACGCGGGGCTGTTACACCTGCCCACTTCATGCGTTTTCTCAGATCGGATAGCTAGGACTATCTGAATTATCAAAACGATTCCATTTACACCTGCCTGGTCACATCAATGTGTTTTTGCGATACGGATTTAAATCCGATCTTCAATTCCCGCGCTGCAGATCACGTCACAGAAAGCAACAGATATGAGCTGCATTTTATTGATCATCAGCTAAAATTTCAAAATCAAAGACAGCAATAAGAGAGAGCAGTAACAGCCCTGGTAAGATAATTTCGTTTCTTTAGAATTTACTTTTAATGATGATGTTTGTGTGTTAAGCGTCTGCGACTTACTTTCACTTTGATGTGCGATAGTTTGCACGTTGGCATGAATAGCTTAGCTGCTCATCTGCGGCGATGCGTGTTCCAGTAGCGTCGTCATATCTGACTATAACATTGCATATAGCCTATAACACGCTCTCACACGTTTATTTTTTTAAGCATTTTTGGGAGGAGTACACTTTACATACCGGTATGTGGTTTCAACAACCAGATACATTTACACTTGTTTCGTCTGGAATGCGGCCCAACTAGACCACCTCCTGAAGTGGTTTGAGCGATCGGATGCAAATCCGTCTCGAATGCGTTTCGGAGGGCATTTAAATGCACCTGGTCTTTTCACGATCGGATAGCTATCCCATCTGAGAAAACGCATGAAGTGGCCAGGTGTAAACAGCCGCTTTGGGAGAGGTAGAGAGAGAGAGAGAGAGAGAGAGAGAGAGAGAGAGAGAGAGAGAGAGAGAGAGAGAGAGAGAGAGAGAGAGAGAGAGAGAGAGAGAGAGAGAGAGAGAGAGAAAACAAACAAGCATGCAAATAGAATTATCGCGGCCGGAAAAATTATCGAGCTCATTTTTTTTATCGTGCGATTAATTGATTTATCGACTATCGCGACAGGCCTAATTCTATCTAATAATGTATTAGACAGAGCTGTTAGACAGACCGTAAACTAATAAACATTGAGAATGTGAGCAACTGTGTGTTCAGTCGTTCTCAGTGGCATCAAAATAAAAGTCACAACAACAAGCGCGGCTCACGTCACTTCAGAGTTCCTACTGGCGGTGCGGACACAACCAGGAAAACATTCCTAAGGGAACCATTAGTTCTCGGGGAACCATCCTGGTGGCTCGTTCCTAGAACTATCCGGTGCCAAAGCCCCTGTTGTCGTAATTTACACTGAAACAGGAAGAGAGGGCGGAACATATCGATAAGCTCCACCCCTTTGTGTAAATAGCCAATAGCGTTTGGTTTACGTCACAGCTCAGCCAGAACTGTTGAGCTCAATAAAGCCGCAGTTTCCTTCTAATCTCCTCCATAGCGCTTTCTGTGCAGAATTCAAATGTGTCCGATACGTTTTTTCTGGTCTGCGGGACTCGATCACATGATCCGCTCTGAGTGTCGTGTCTCTGGACTTCATTCGCTCCAATGGACAGCATATTTACACAGTCTGATTCGTTCCCTGTCCCCTATATAGTGCACTATGTGCCATTCACCATGTAGAAAGTAGTAAATGTGTGAACAAGTGACCGATGTCAACCGGAGCCTCACCGTGTCCTAACGCAACGTGACGCCGCGATAGCGACACGCGCCGATTCTATTTTAGAAACGGTTTCTATTTTTCTGTGACGTCGCGCTGGAACAACAAACACAAAATGTGGCGATGATGATCTCAGGTGCTGTTTATGTGCTTTATTTAATGTTAAAAGCGTGTCATGTGACTTTGAATATCATTTAGTGCTCCAGCTTTGTAGCTTTGTAACCCCTCAGATCTTGGAATTAAACAAATGGAAACAAGAACGTTCAAACTGTGAACAAACAAGTGTATTCTTTGACAAAGATTGTTTTAGTAACTCCGCCTATGTATTTTTAATAATGTTTAAATGGTGTAATATTTGTAAAATTTGATGTAGCTATTTATCCATTTTCTTGCGAGTGCCGTCGAGATTACTCTCTGGTGCCGCGAGACTCCGCCCACACACTGTTCTGATTGGCTGACTCCACCCACACGCTGTTCTGATTG
>NC_138241.1:36308565-36318565 GCF_964197995.2 Scardinius erythrophthalmus
GCACGGGTGCGAGGGCCCTTTTCATCGCTGCTTGCAGCTTTAATTCTTTTTGTGTTTGCTCTTCTGATGGTTTTCAGCTTTCTCTTTCTGCAAATTGTATAGTTGTGTGGAGTATAGCGATATGACCCAGCACACAAAACACTATCAAAACACTTCATTCTTCACGAAAAATGGATAAAAAAGCGCACAGGAAACAAAAATCTTGAAAAAATTATAAATGACCCGCCAAATAACAGAGATGCCGACTCACACGGGACTAATGTCATCACAGGACGTTAGGCGGAATATCGGCGGTCATTTGCGGGGGAATTTTTACTTTACAAATGACAGACATGGCCGATTCGCACGGGATTAAGATCACAGACGATCTCTGCAATTATTACACATGACTAGAGGTCACCAGGTCATACTCATCCAGTGTTCATAGGGCTTTAAACTGCCTGAAACCAGAGGAATTAAACGCCCTCACGTCTCCGTGAAGCAGTGGATGTGGAGCTGACGCTGCAGACGGTCTGAGCTCATCTGAACACCAGCTCAATGTCAGGAGTAGCGAGAGGATAAAGCGGAGAGGTCAGGGTTTGGCTGGATGTCATGCACTAGTTGCAAAGTCTAAAGTAGGTCATTTAAAAATAGCATTGGTTTCTATTTCTGCATCACAAAATCTGTTGTCAACACTCGCGCATTTGACATCAGACTCACGTTCTCGGGTCAAACAACAAAACAATGCAAAATGTGCTTGAGAGAATAAGAAGGTTTTACTCATATTATTTATTCTGTAAACATTATGACTTAAAAAAGTCACATGCATATTTCCATTTCACGAAAGTAAGCGAGTCACGGTTCAAAGACGTGCAAGCATGAAAAAATGCAACAGAAAAATGAGTGCAATAATTTAGACTAAAAAAATTCAAATAATCAAATCAGGGTTCGTACAGATGCTGTAAAATGAAATTCCAGGACTTTCAAGGACTTTTCAAGCACTACTTTTTTGGTTTTCAACGAGATCTCACTTATCAAACAATTATCTTTATTATCTTTCAAATTCTAAAAAAGGTTATTAGATAAATAAAAACAAACCAATAAAACAAAATAGTACAAATAAAGTGCAGCAGATGCAATGACTGTGGACCCCCCCCCCCCATATACTATATGATTGACCTGAAAAATTAAAGCTGTATCATATACATGGATATTTATATCACACTCAAAACCATGCAAATTGGCTCTATATCTATATCAGATGAGCAGAGGTAGAAATATTGTGTGAAAAGACTGTTTAAAATTAAACTAATTTCACATTTATTGTCTTTCAATAATTCAAGCGCTTTTCAATTACCTTTTCATAAATATGGTTGTTTTCAAGGATTTTCCAGGGCTTAAATTTCATAAAAGTCAAATTCAAGCATTTTAAGCACCTTGTACAAACCCTGTCAAATGTTTGAAAATGAATGTCACCAAAATCTCGCTCTGATTGACAGATGAATTACTCTGAATCACACATTTATTGCATGAGGTGTTGTGCATTTGCACCACTGGCTGACGCTTTCATGAGCCGTAAACGTGTTTATATTTAGAGTCAGGTTCAGATTTGTGTGCATGGGCTTTTAGTGCACTGTCATTCTTCATTGGGGTCACAGCTGTATACAAACACTGCATGCTGGGATATTTTTAACAGGAGACGTGCTCTCTGTCAGAGTGCTTCTCTCCTTAGCCTTTGCCTTGCTTTTACAGAGAGAACAGACCTTGGATGAAAAGTGCTTTAAAATGTTGAAGGGTCCATTGCAAAACCTAGAGCTGCAACATATGGTGTGTCCCTTTAATGTGTAACACGTGAAGAACACTGGAGACTGATGTTATGATGCTAAACTAACACATGATGGGTGAAATAACCCATAGCACATACTTTTTATGTATTTAAAGTCAAGTGTTTAATGTTGTTTATGTGTCTATGTGGTGTTTTTAATGTGCTTTAAGACAAAGCATGTGTAAATTCATAAGTCGACAGCATTGCTGAGTATTTCCTCCTTAAAACTGCAGTGAACCAAAGACAGTCTCAAAAACACGCTTTGAAATCGCTGGTGTTTCTGACGTCACAAACTACCTTGTAACCAATCAGATCAACGTGTGATCGCCAACCAGTGGATCTCTGAGCTGAGGGAGTGTGTGGAGGCGGGGCTCATTTGCATATTCATAGAACCGCAAGGGTGTCGAGTTACATTCAAGATATTTTAAAGCTTGAAGACATTTTAAAAAAAAGGAAATATTACATTTTAAAATATGTAATTTTGGTGATCAAAAATGAGTTTTAAAGTGCAAAATGTACTTTTATGTGTTGTTTGCATATAAATGTCGTGGTGTGATTATTATGCGTTTATTATGGGCCTCTTTAAGAGAGAAGGGCTGAAAAAGGAATGACAGGGGAGACCGGAGGGGAGAAAGTTCGGTCAATAAACGGCGGCACAGGTACCATGCCTGAACACCGATCGATCGGCTCCTCAACCTGTTATGACTCCCAGCTGCTCATGCGCTCTGGACACAACCACCATACACTGGGAAAAAAACATTCACTCACTTTTTTTATCCTCAAAAAGTCTTAACACTCTCAATGATCAAGCCGTTTGAATTTTCAGAGCAATATGATGTCATATTGCTCATGCTCCGCCCACGACAGCTGACGGACTGTCTCGTATTAGCATATTTCCCATATTAGCATATTTCCTGTATTAGCATATTTCCTGTATTAGCATATTTCCCGTATTAGCATATTTCCCGTATTAGCATATTTCCCGTATTAGCATATTTCCGCCCTCAGCAGTTGCTCATTATCATTTAAAGAGACATGCACCGAAACGGGTCGCTGTGAACAGAGCTGTTTTGTTTTTTACCAAACCATTGAGGAATTTTAACCAAAGTATGTTACAAACTTTACATGAAGACCCTAAAGAATCACACCAACTTGAGGAAAATGGGCATCCGACAAATCATTTAAGGGATAAAATTATTGACAACAAGGGGACTTTAATGAAACCTACACTACTGTAAAAAAGTTATTTTCTTTGTGTGTTCAAATTATTCTATTTCAAATAAATTCTGTTCTTTTGAACTTTCTATTCATCAAAGAATCCAGTTTCCATAAAAATATTAACTTTTTGACAATTTTTTTACTTTTTAATAATCATAAATGTTTCTTGATCATCAAATCCTCATATTAGAGTGATTTCTGAAGGATCATGTGACACTGAAGACTGGAGTAATGATGCTGAACATTCAGCTTTGATCACAGGAATAAATTACACTTTACTGTATATTCACATAGGAATCATTTTTACTGTATTTTTGATCATATAAATGCAGCCTTGTTATCGTCAGTTAAGGTGTTTCACACACATTACATCTATGTAGACGCTCTCTGGGTTTTGTAACAGTGCATGTGTGTGTGTTCATGTGTGCATTTGTTTGTGATTTACACAACATGAGTAAGTGCTGATAAACTACATCAGTTTGCCGCCTTCTATAAATATTTAATTTGTCCGTCTGGTTTCACTTTTAAAATCTTCATGCTGAGCTTCTTCTCCATGAATTACAAGATCATTCCAGGCGAAAGAATAAACACATGTCCATTAAGCTTCTTCAAACCCAAACATCTCTAACTAAATCTCTCGGACCGCAGTGATGTCCACCGCCTCCAGCACTGAATATGATCACAGGAATATTCCTGTTCATTTGTGCATGAAAGACCCGAATCTGAATATTTAATGACCTATAAGACCCGCCCACTTAGACTCTGACCAATCACAGTTAATGTTGTTTTTGTATGTTTATGAGCATAAAAATCTCAAATATATTAAACATCTGCAAATAGTTATTGATATCAGCAGAATATGTTTAAAAATAGATAATTTCATTTACATAACTATTCGCTCTACTGTAGCAGGATAAGTGCCAGAGGTCAAAGGTCAAACCTGGCCGTGTGCAAGGTCAACAAAAGGTCTCCAAGCATTGGAAGTGAATGGAGGCCTTTATGCTCTGATATTATTTATGTGTTACAACGTTCACCCATATTTCTTCTGAATTCATATGAGCAACATGCAGACTTATAATGTTACATTATATAAATCTTGTTAAAATAAAGATTCTTACAGTATAGAAAAACACACAAATAGTTTATAAAATGGTCAAATAGTGCAATTTCTAAACTTTTTGTAACTGGTTAAAAGGAAATTTAAATGCATTTGTGTGAGTTGTGTTTTAACTTTTTACTAATGGTGTATTTTTCACGAACACTAAATGCAAAATGTCTCAAAATTTTACATGATTTTACTAAATGGATTTTATAACTAAATGCTTCCTAAATACAAGGTTCAGTACGAAAATATTAATAATAATAATAATCATCATCATAAATATCAATGCTTGGGTCTCTGAATCCCAAAAATCTTGCAATAATTCACGAGATTCGCCTCTAAATGACACTTAAAAACATTGAATGGTCACTTTACAGGTGTGTGTGTGTCTGTGTGTGTGTCTGTGTGTGTGTGTGTGTGTGTGTGTGTGTGTGTGTGTGTGTGTGTGTGTGTGTGTGTGTGTGTGTGTGTGTCTGTGTGTGTGTCTGTGTGTGTGTGTGTGTGCATGACTCAGATGAGGGATTCGTGACGCAGGAGTATCTGTGTTCTCATGCGCTCAACTCTAATTGGAAAGGTTTTTAAAGCGCTTCTAGGCACAAAACCCCATGATCTTCTTCATCATCATCGTCATCATCATCATCACTCACACTTCTTCAGCGCTCCGGCTCCGGAAAACATCTTCTCCTCTGGGATATTCATGCAAGGCTTGAACAAACCGACCAGCTCTCGGATGAACCTTTCATTTGAAGCAAAAAAAATTTGGGAAAATCAGAAACACGTACAGGTTGTTTGAAGAGGATCTGAACAACAATCATTTACACAAAGTCCTTCGGATCCACACACACACACAACCGGCCCCACAGTGAGAACAACCTGCGGCTCACGGTTTAATCCACACACACACACACACACACGTGTCAAATAACTCAAACACAGAGTTTGGGAATGTAAGCAGCTTAAAGATGTTTTCAGTGGCGTTTCTCGTGGTGTGAGAGACTGCAGTGTGTGTGTGTGTGTGTGTGTACAGTCATGTTTCATAATCGCATTACGCTGAAGCCTGAGGAATCATGATGTTGATCATGAGTGGATGGCGCCACCTGCTGGACACACACAGGAATGATCTGTATTAGTGAGGGATAATGTACATCCAGCCGGTGGTTCTCTCAGAATAAACCAGATGAGGATCTTCATCAGCCGGAAGGGGTTATTCGGAGATCACACACACACACACACACACACACACACACACACACACACACACACACACACACACACACAACTGAAGGGGGTTATTCGGAGATCACACACACACACACACACACACACACACACACACACACACACGCACACACACACACACACACACACACACACAACTGAAGGGGGTTATTCGGAGATCACACACACACACACACACACACACACACACACACACACACACACAACTGAAGGGGGTTATTCGGAGATCACACACACACACACACACACACACACACACACACACACACACACAACTGAAGGGGGTTATTCGGAGATCACACACACACACACACACACACACACACACACAACTGAAGGGGGTTATTCGGAGATCACACACACACACACACACACACACACACACACACACACACAACTGAAGGGGGTTATTCGGAGATCACACACACACACACACACACACACACACACACACACACACACACACACACACACACACACACAACTGAAGGGGGTTATTCGGAGATCACACACACACACACACACACACACACACACACACACACAACTGAAGGGGGTTATTCGGAGACCACAAACACACACACACACACACACACACACACACACACACACAACTGAAGATGGTTATTCGGAGATCACACACACACACACACACACACACACACACACACACACACACACACAACTGAAGGGGGTTATTCGGAGATCACACACACACACACACACACACACACACACACACACAACTGAAGGGGGTTATTCAGACACACACACACACACACACACACACACACACACACACACACACCCCTGAAGGGGGTTATTCGGAGATCACACACACACACCCCTGAAGGGGGTTATTCGGAGATCACACACACACACACACACACACACACACACACACACACACACACACACACAACTGAAGGGGGTTATTCAGACACACACACACACACACACACACACACACACCCCTGAAGGGGGTTATTCGGAGATCACACACACACACACACACACCCCTGAAGGGGGTTATTCGGAGATCACACACACACACACACACACACACACACAACTGAAGGGGGTTATTCAGACACACACACACACACACACACACACACACACACACACACACCCCTGAAGGGGGTTATTCGGAGATCACACACACAAACACACACACACACACATACTTTTTCAAACTTTCTGGTCAGGTTTTCTCAAGCCAACTTCAAAGTTTGTCTTAAACTTTCTTTATCTAGTTTATACCAATATTATATTTTTACAGCTTCGTCTCCAGAGCAATAAAAGAGCAACCAAATATGAGACCGAACGTCACATTTACACAAACGCCGTAAACGAGATCAAACTCAGCAACAGATTCATAATTAAAATCCAGTAGAGGAATAATTCCTCAGGTGACGTTTGTCTATAATCTGATGTTACGACATCAATACGCATAATATCAACAGTTGTATGCTCATTATCAGGATCGTTATTCAGCCTTGTTAGTGTTTAATTAGCCGTAATGAGTGATGCTGCAGTCGTGTACGTCTCATTAAACTATATTGATCCTCCATGATCTGAGGAGAAACATAAATGAACAAATCAAAACAGCAAAACAAACACACAATTACAAGGTCTAATTACATAATGCATTAACTAACAAAGCAATATATATATTTACAGCATTTATTAACCTTTGTTTAGTGACTTATACAACTTTGATCTTAGGGTCTTAGATCCTAAATGTATTAGTAAATGTTGAGACTAAGATTAATAAATGCTGTAAAAGACTTCCTGTGTTTTATACAAAGCTAAATAAAAAAAATGAAAAACTCACCTAAACCTTTTTAAATATATATATTTTTTTAATAAAATAGAAAGCACATTTCTCTCTCTTCATAATTTTTAGCAAGTTTTTGTGCTGTATTTCAATATTACTTTATGCATTACAAAGCTCATAGTCCACTAATGTAAAGATACTGCCTTAAATTTGTTAATTATTTGTCAATATATAACAATTATTTGCTGTTGCTGATTGTTTGTTTGGTTACTTCTGTATTCTGCCATGATTTTGACTGCTATTAATACTTAATATCTCATTTCAAGATGACAAAAACAGACAACACTTTGAATTCAAGCATCAAAAGCCCTTAAAGGGGTAGTATAATACACTTTTCACAAGATGTAAAATAAGTCTCTGATGTCCCCAGAGTGTGTGTGTGAAGGTTTAGCTCTAAATTCCCCACAGATATTTTATATAGCATGTTAAAATTGTCACTTTTTGAGGGTGAGCAAAAACGCACCGTTTTTGTGTGTCGCTTTAAATGCAAATGAGCTGCTGCTCCCAGTGCAGAGGGCGGAGCTTCAACAGCTCATGTCCTTTTACCTCACACACACACACACGCAATGAAAATTGTCAAAAACTTTTAGCCTTTTATGTTCAAACCGGAGTCAGACAAAGATGGAGAGACTCTAGAAGAAGTGACAACATGTAGAAGCAACAGGACATTTCTGAATGATTAGTTGATGAATTTATGTAGATGATGTGTAGTTATCTTCTAGTCATTGATTAGCATATTCTGTCTTGATAATCTATAAATCGTGTTCAGGGGGCGGGGTTTATGTAAATTCTAGGGTTGGTGATGTCACTAACCCGGGAGGAATGTGGTGTAGTCTCTACCAGCCGTTTGTTGTAGTCCTTAAAAAACATTTATTTTAAAGCAAATATCTCCCTTTGCTTTGAACTTTGAGCGTTGTAACTTTGCAGATGTTGTTTATGCTCAAACAGCAACATTACACACTAACTAAAGTTAGAAAAGTCAAATCATAATCAACCACCCCTTTAAACGTTGATGAAATTAATGCGCAAATACTCAGATCAACTTACCAAAAACGTTGTTTCAGGAGTTTGTGAAAGAGCCTTTCAGCGGATCCGGTCACTCAGTCATGCAAAGTACAGCTTCTACTTGAGGAAAGAAATATTTAAGATAATATGGTTTATTTTAATGTAGCTTCTGCTCAAATCAAGCATTATTTTTCATTAATGCCTATTGCATGTGCACTTTTTAAATTTGAGTAAAATAAACTTAATTTACTGTGTTTATCCACATGCATTTGATTTGACACAAAAAAGTTACCTCAATTTTGGAAGCAAGGCAAGGCAAGTTTATTTATACAGCACATGTCATACACTATGGCAATTCAAAGTGCTTTATATAGAAAGGAATTAAAATATCCCACTATGGCAATTCAAAGTGTTTTGCATAGAAAATAAGCGCAAAATAAAAGCAAGAGAAATTAAAAGAGTTATAAAAGGAATTAAAACAGATATAATGATACGGAAGTAAAATGACAAGTAGAACTCAAAAGAAATGAGATTTTATATAGTGTGTGATCCAAAATCCTCAGTTGTAAAATGCCTTTGATAATGGCTTCTAACTTTCTTTTTGAACAAACATTAAAACAATTTGTCAGTGTCTTATGTATATTTATACAAAGTACTTCTGTTCTGATTTCTCAACCATCTGGCGTTTTGCTAGTAAACACTCATTAAAATATAATGATGATGAGCTAATTATAGCGCTGTCATGCTAATATCTTCTTCAGCGTTTACAGTGTTCTGTAATGTTGAACTTCCGTCTATTGATTCGCAGCAGGAAAGAAAAAATCACTCGTGAATTCTTGTTTGTCTTTTTTATTTGAATTATTATTTGTAATGTCATTATTAAGTAAACATCAAGTAAACATGCAGTATTTACAGTCGCTCCTCAACCCTATCTCTAAGCCAATGTTGCATTATACACACATATTAACATCAGGGCTTCAGAAATCAGCATCCTCAAACACGCAAATTCACTGCGACATCATTATGATCGATAAAGTGATGATTATGATGGAACTATATAAATGACGGGAAAATAAGTGAAGACGTGGACAGCCTTGCATCTGAATACGGGTCAGTTTGCAGGTTATAATGTGAATAGAAGAGCTAAACAACAGGTTACTGTCGTCTGTTATGAACTCTTTGGCTTACTTGTTTGGCACTATTTGCTGGAACAGAGATGAATTATTATTAGACATGCATGAAGATTTCACATGGATTGTGTTAAGCTGCTTATTATCGGTGCAAATATAATCTCACCTCGCAAGGATGCTAATGAAGTCAAAATAAAGTTTGTGAAAGTGTCCTACAATGGGAATCACTAAAGAAAAATATTTTCTGTGAATTTAGAATATGCATCAGTGTTACAATTCGCTTTTTATTTTAATATTTTAGTAATTTTGTTGTGCTTTTTTATGTCTATATAGTTTTTTTGGTAACACTTTATAATAAGGTTCATTAGTTAATGTATTAACTAGCATGAACTAACAATGAGCAATACATTTGTTACAGTATTTATTCATCTTTGTTAATGTTAGTTAATAATCCAGCTGTTCATTGTTTGTTCATGTTAGTTAACAGTGCATTAACTAATGTTAACAAATACAACCTTTGATTGTAATAATGTATTAGTAAATGTTGAAATTAATATTACTAAGATTAATAAATGCTGTAGAAGTATTGTTCATTCTTAGTTCATGTTAACTAAGGTAGTTAACTAATGAACCTTATTGTAAAGTGTTACCTTTTTTTAGTA
>NC_138241.1:36323565-36343565 GCF_964197995.2 Scardinius erythrophthalmus
AATCTTAATTCAAACAGAAAACAGATTATTTTTCTCACCCCATTGGAAGATAATTTTGCTTTTTTAAGCAACAACTCACTTAATTTTTAGTTATTTCCCCAGAAAACAAGACATAATCTAGTAAATACATCTTGAATTAAGAATTTTTTTATATTTTTGACTGGAAACTTGACAAAAATACTAAGTAAGAAAAGCAGGGATTTACTGAATCATATTTAACAAAAATATGAGCTCCAAATGTCTGCTTTTAAATGCTCCGTTTGATATGGTAACTAGTAATGGTAGTTAAATCACAAATGCTGTTGATAGATCTTAACTTCAACTCTTCTCCTTTTCTGCTGAGTCTCTTGCTCTTTCAAACACACACACAAACACACACACACACACACACACACACACACACACACACAGAGAAATTATTTAAATTGGTTAAAAGTACAGGTAGTAGGTCCAGTAGAGCAGATTAACGAAGACGAACGACAGCGGGAAGGTTAACCGGGAGTAGTTGTCTATATAATGTGGGTTTTCCACGTGACAGCAGTTGATGGATCTCAGGATCTTCCTCATGATGGACATGTTTTTGGCGCAGCGGCTGAAGAGCTCGGACGGGCCCTCGGGGGCCTTGTCTTCGCTGGCGGGTCCGAGATCCGGTTCTCCAGCGCCAGTGGACGCCGACGCCGACACCGAGTCTTTGCGTCTCTTTACCCTTGAGGAATTGCTGGCGATGGTTGTGACGATGCCGTTCATCTCCTCCTCGCAGTCGTGCATGTGATGACCGTACTGACAGAGGACAGAGAGAATTAGCAATGAAACTCAAGAGGAAAGATCACAGGTATGATAGTACGTCTGATGAGAAGATGATGATTAATGATTTTGATGATGATCACAGTGATTATGATGATTACAATAGTTGATTTAAAGGATTAGTTCACTTCAGAATGAAAATTTCCTGATAATTTACTCTCCTCCATTTTATCCGAGATGTTCATGTCTTTCTTTCTTCAGTGGAAAAGAAATTAAGGTTTTTGAGGAAAACACTCTCCATATAGAGACGTCAATGGGGTCCAAATGTGAGTTTCAGTGCAGCTTCAGTCTCGACACGATCCCAGCCGAGGAATAAGAGTCTTATATAGACTAGTGTTGTTTTTGGCAGCCTGTTTTAATTTTAGTTTTAGTCTAGTCTTTGTGTCAGGCTGTCATTTTAGTTTTTATTAGTTTTAGTCACATTCATACTCTTTTTAGTCTAGTCTAGTTTTAGTCGACGAAAACTGATGACATTTTAGTCTAGTTTTAGTCAACGAAAACTGATGACATTTTAGTCTAGTTTTAGTCAATGAAAATTGTATTTTAGTCTCTTTTTAGTAATGTGATTCTATTTAACCCAGTCAATATAGAATTTCAAACAAGGCTATCTTATTATAGGCTATTTAGTAGGCCTATATTTAGGGCTGTGACGGTGGCAGGTTTTTTTTTTACCACCGCGGTAATGGACCAACTACCGGCGGTGGTTGGGGGGTTATTTAAAAAAAAACTCGTTTTATATTTCCACACAAAGACGCGTGATATACACTCTGCGCTTTGAGAGGGATGTGGGACGCAGGAAAACACGAAGATATCGATCTCCATCGATCTCTTTATGATATCTTTGTGTTTTCTACTTGATGTAAATTGGTTTGAAGAGCGAATTTTATCCTCCACAAGGGCGAAATATTTAGGCTATGTTTGAGATTGCGCTGCCAGAGAAAGTGAAACTAAAAATCACCCGCGCGTGTGAAACGCGCTTTACAACTAAACTTGACGCGCCCTATGTCTATATAACAAGCACAAACTGTGTTAAAAAGAATTTGACATGCAAGTACAAATGTAGGCCATCTGTCCTACAGCGTTTTCTACTTTACCACAGTAAAGAATACGAATATAATAGGCCTAATTAAAAGCGAACCAAGAAACGTTTATAATACCTTTAGAAAATGGGTGAGACGTGACGTGAGTGAAGATTTGGGAAAAGAAACCAGAGATTCCATGCAGGGATGAGTCACGATTTTTGGATATTCGATTAGTTTATTTAATTATAGGATATCGAATAGGTTGTGCGATTATTCTCTAAAATAAAATCTCCATGTTCTGGCGCTGATGCGGTGACGTGTTCATGTAACCAGAGACGCTGCCAATAACATGCAGCTGTCACAAAGAACCGGCAAAAGTAATGATTATGAATGTGTCAAATACATCAATGGGACATTTTAATAGAATAACTAATGGAGTAATATATTGTTAAATTCGCTGATAATCGGGTGACCAGATCGCAATCCAGAATTTAAAGCCGACAAAGCTATGGGTTCACGCACAACTCTCTCATTCGTCGTGACGTTACATTTCGTCTCATCTCGTTTTGGTCAACGAAAATGAAGAGACATTTTAGCATAGTTTTTATTTTTTTAAACCACATTTAGTCTCGTTTTTATTCGTCAATGATATTGCATTATACATGTATTTTAGTCATCGTCACATGACCATGCATTTACGTCTAGTCTCGTCTCGTTTTCGTCAGGTGATAACGGTTCGTTGACGACAATATTTCGTCATAATTTTCGTTGACGAAAGCAACACTAATCTAGACAAACCATCCGCCATTTTAGGAGAAATAAATAAACATTTATATACTTTTTAACACAAATGAAAAAAAAATCAACAAAATACAAACAAACATTGAAGTCACTATATGGAAAAAATCCTGGAATGTTTTCCTCAAAAACCTTAACTTCTCTTCGACTGAAGAAAGAAAGACATGAATATCTTGTATGACGTGTGGGAGAGTAAATTATCAGGAAATTTTAATTCTGAAGTGAACTACTCCTTTAATTAAAATAAGGTGTATTAATTAATTGTAAGTGGTTCTTACGTCTTTCCACGGTTGAAACGCTGATTGAGTGATTCCATGTGTGTTATTAAGGCGGAAGAGAAGATCATGTGCTTCTCTAGAGCTGAGCCAGAGCGATCTCACGCCACAGTGCCGAAAAGATATTTATTATTATTTATTATTTGGAATTTCATAAGAAAATGGACGTAATTTGAAATCTGAGACTTTGTTTCATATCAATAGTAACAAAGCACAAAGATTATTGTGCGCTACAATGTTACATTCATTCATCAACTGAGAACAGGATGACTAATCGACTCTTGGGATTTAAGAATCGATATCGGTTTGTAAAAATGAGAATCGATTCAAATCGAGAAATCGATATTTTTTACCCAGCCCTAATATTTACAATATGTTTTTGAAGCGCTGATCCTTGTAGCCAATCACAGACATATTTGATGAGCGCGTGAGTACAACAGCCAATCAGAGGTGTTTATGATTCCGCTCGACAGCGCTCAAGGTCTCACGTTTTTACAATTTCAGTATCGACTTGGTACCGAAGTCGGTACTTTTGACAACACTAGTATGAGCAATAATAGTGCCGCTTACCACAGAAAGCACCACAGATGATGATGATGAGCACAGTAGGATGATGATGATGATGAAGGCAGTGATGAGTTCATCTCTCACCATGAGTGCGCTGTTGCAGTCGGGGTGGTGCAGTGTGCAGAAGTGGGCCACGGCGTACTCGATCAGCGCCCCAAAGATGAAGCTGAAGCAGATGCCCAGGTACACGTCGATGGCCTTGATGAAGCAGTTGGCGTTGGGCAGAGACGTGCGGGCGCCCATCATCAGTGTGGTCATCGTCAGGACAGTGGTCACGCCTGTAACACACACACACACACACAGTCAGGGCTCTGAACTGCTCAGTGTTTATGAGACTTAAGAAAATCAACTAGTAGTGGCGCAACGGATCACAAAATTCACAATTCAGATCATGTACGGTTTTTGAGCCACGGATTCGGATCATTTTTCTGACCAAAATAAAAAATACAAAAATAATATATATACATATGGGGGGAGGGTAAAACTTACTTTACTTTGCAATTATTATTTAAAGCTCACTTGAAGTTCTTCGATACTCCATCAAAAACTACTAACTGATAAAGTTCAAACATTATTAAAAATACATAGGCTGAGTTACTAAACCAATCTTTGTCAAAGAATACACTTGTTTGTTCACAGTTTGAACGTTCTTCTTTCCATTTGTTTAATTTCAAGATCTGAGGGGTTACAAAGCTACAAAGCTGGAGCACTAAATGATATTCAGAGTCACATGACACGCTTTTAACATTAAATAAAGCACATAAACAGCACCTGAGATCATCATCGCAACACTTTCTAGAATAGAATCGTCGCTTGTCGCCGTCGCGGCTGGTTAGGACAAACACTCTGATCAACATGGAGAAGAGGCTTTTATCGCGTGCCGTCGCGTGTAGTTAGGACACGGTGTAACAGTGTGACATGGCTTACAGCGATGATCATGTTCGTACAGTCTGACGAGCAACAATCGTAAAGGATGATAATAAATCACGGCTTTAGATCGCGGTGGAAACGCAGACAGCAACAGGTCTGGGGGAAAAAAAGTTCCTGGGATAAATTGTTTCAGTTTAAATATCATACAATGAAATGCATAACTGTACCTATGCAAATGCGTGCGGGGACGGACGATTGGCTGATCCAGAAAGAGACCCAGGACAGAACCACCAACAGGCTGGAGGGAACGTAGGTTTCCAGGATGAAGTACAAGATGCTCCTCTTCAGCTCGAAATGAAAGATCAGCCTGGGATAATTCCCTGGGAAGAGGATCAAAGAATCTTTTCTCAGTGATATAAAACATTAAGTAAAAAAGAAAATCAGAGATTTAGAAGTTATCAGAGTGGTTTCTATATGTCAGTCTTCAAACTATGGGGAATAATGACCTCACTGAAATATGGGAGTGAATCCACCAAATTATTGTTCAGGAGTCACACTGAAGAATATGTACATTTTGCTGACATTCCTGATAAGTTATGAAAAAGTTATTTCTGAATGTTTAAAATGTCGATTTTTTTAAACGTTTAAGTTTTTTCTTGGTTATGCGAAAGTTGAGCGAACGTTCCGTTTTGCAAACGTTATGTGAACGTTACTTTCGAATGTTCTATGAACGTTCCGCAACAAGAAGCAACATTTAAAAAATGTCCAACTATGACCAACGGATAAAGAACGTTTTGAGAACATTATTAAAGCGTAACTCTCGACAAAATGCAACCTAGGGTCTTTTTGTTAATCTACCCGAGGCAAACTTTCGTATAAAAGCATAATTAGGATGGAAACGCCACTTTTAAGTTTGACCGTATTTTCGCATTTTCAAATTGACTTGTGAATGGGAGTGAATGGGGCACGACTATGATAGCATCAAAAAACGCTATTTTTAAAACACTAAGAAGGTTCGACACAACATGAAACTGTGCTGGAAGTCTCACCAGGGGCTCTACACATGAACTCCAGCATTGAGAACATTGTTTGTGCACACAGAGTTAACTAAAAAGAAAGATTTTGAACAAATCCGCCGGCATTTTGACCGTCAAATATAGTCAATCTCCGAATACGAATGAACTGACTCTGAATTTTAGTATTGTTTCTTATATGAGGATCCTTTTTCAAGTTCAAGGTCAATATTGATTTTCACTAACGACAAAACAACAAATTATCCGTGAATATATATGGAACTATAAGCTTTAGGAGCTTTCCATCTTTACTCTCCTCCCTGTTACGGAGATCGACTATTTTTGACTGACAAATTGATGGCGGACGGAAACACAGTGAGTTGTTCAAAATCTTTCTTTTAAGTAAACTCTGTGCACACACACAAAGTTCATGTGTAGAGCCCCTGGTGATACTTCCAGCACAGTTTCATGTTGTGTCGAGCCTTCTTAGTGTTTTAAAAAATAGCGCTTTTTGATGCTATCATAGTCGTGCCCCATTCACAAGGCCATTTGACCGAAAACGAAAATACGGTCAAACTTAAAAGTGGCGTTTCCATCGTAATTATGCATTCAAACTAAAGTTTGCCTCGGGTAGATTAACAAAAAGACCCTAGGTTGCATTTTGGCGAGAGTTACACTTTAAAGGCCAGATAACTATGACTGAACGTTCAATTAACGTTACTGTAAGAACGTTTGTTCATAACATTGAGAGAACATGATAAAATTATGATCTGGCATATTCTGCTCATCAGATTTGACTACAGTGTTTGTGTTCTTGTGTACCTGTCTCGTACACGGCCTCGGACGCGGAGGTGTAATGGTCCTCTACGGTGTACTGGGCCAGTCTCAGGGTGTCCAGTCCGCTCACAGACTCGTTCCCACGCGCCCAGTTAAACATCACGTCATTGACATTATAACCCCCTGTGGACACACGAAACAGTTCAGCTATTATGAACAGCAGATATAAAAATCACATGTGGGAAATAGATCAGATGTGTCTCGTCATATTCATCATAACTGCATGCACAATTTACAATAATTTATGAATTGCATCATAAGTATTACACAGAAAAGCCATTCAAAGCGTTTATTTAAAATTGATCTTTTGTAACATAAATAAATGTCACTCTCACTTTTGAACAATTTAATGCATCCTTGTTGAATAAAAGCATTTGCTTTCTTTAAAGAAAAACACTTCTGAATGGTATTTCTAAATATAAATGAAATGTACATCAGGTTTTACATGTTGTGACAGTTGCTTTGATCAGTAAAAGCCGAAGTTTAAATGTTAATGCTAAAGCAAAGACTTTAAATGTCAAATGTTCTTCTACTTTCAAATAAAAATAAAAAATTATACCAAATTAAATTATATGATGAAATTTGCTTATGATTTTATGATAAACAAGAAGAGAGTTTGATATGTGCACGTTCATTTTAGAGTATAAAATATAAATGATTTGAGCATAAAATCAGGATTGAGGTGTGAATGCATTAATTCATATTTATTTACATATTCAGTTATTAATAATTAGATATCATTTAGTGACTATATCAGAAAACTTTGTGATTTTTCAAATATAAATGTCACATGTGGACATCAGTATGTAATATCAGTGTGTGTCCTCTTGGTGGCGCTGTGTCATCATAATAAGATAATATGCAGCTGTGAGATCTGTTTTCTTGCCATGTGATGTTCATTAATGTGTGTTTTCCCATGTGACTCCCTGAGGACAGTAACGGCACATGACGGAGGAAGAGACTGTTCACATCTCTGCTGTTTGTGTGACACTCACATCACAGATCTGTACAGTAACCCATGATTTAATCAAGACTTTATTAATAAAATAAATTCCCACACAACGAGACTTTTAAAAAACCCTCATGTGAAACAAAGCATCTCAATCCAACACGTCTCCATAAGAAACCATCAGACACAAAGATGGAGAGTCTCTCGGTTCCTTTCATCGTTAAATAAATATTTAAGCTCAATTTCAGATGCCTTGGAGCTCTGGGTCGACACAAAGCTGAACACTGATTGCATAAGAATGGGTGGACTAGACACATCAGGCATTTGTCACATGATGTTGATGTTCAAAATGATTGTTTTTGCCATTTGCTTTCAAACAAGTGATGCACAAGTCAAATTTAAGATGAATTCCTTCAACCTTCTGAAAACTTACTGTGTCATGTGATGGTATTTACTTCATGCTGCCATTTCTGGGTGTTTTTTTCTTATAAGCGCACAACGTAACTCGAGTGATCAGTGAGTAAAAGCCATTCTCTCTAAGCTTGTTGTCTTTGCCTAGGTTTCTATAGAGTTCTCAAAATGTGCTTAAATAACCTTTTCATGAAAAATACACTGAAAATTGCATAATAACTGCACATTATGTTCATGTGTAAGATTGTGCAAAAAAAATAAATAATTGGAAAATTTGATCTGGTCTTTTAGAATTTGGTATAAAATGTGCTTAAATAATCTTTTCATGAAAAATAAACTCAAAATTGCATAAGAACTGCACATTATGTTCATATGTAAGAATGTGCAAAACAATTGAAAAATTTCTGCAAAAAAACATTTTGGTCTTAGATTTTGGTGCAAAATGTGCTTAAATTATATGTTCAAGAAAAATAGACTTAAAATTGCACAAGAACTGCACATATGTAAGATTGTGCAAAAAAATTCTGAAACATTTCTGCAAAAAAAAAAATTCTGGTCTTGGAATTTGGTGTAAAATGTGCTTAAATAATCTTTCATGAAAAGTAAACTCAAAATTGCATTATAACGGCACATTATGTTCATATATAAGATTGTGCAAAAAAATCAGAAAAATGTCTGCAAAAAAAACATTTTGGTCTTAGAATTTGGTGTAAAATGTGCTTAAATTATATTTTCATGAAAAACCGACTTAAAATTGCACAAGAACTGCAGATTATGTTCATATGTAAGATTGTGCAAAACAACTGAAAAATTTCTGCAAAAATTTGTAAAAAATTTGGTCTTAGATTTTGTTGCAAAATGTGCTTAAATTATATTTTCATGAAAAATAGATTTAAAATTGTACATGAACTGCACATGTGAGATTGTGCAAAAAAAGCAGAACAATTTCTGCAAAAAATAATAATCTGGTCTTGGAATTTGGTGTAAAATGTGCTTAAATTATATTTTCATGAAAAACAGACTTAAAATTGCACAGAATGTTTTGCAAATAACTCTCAAGAAAATCAAGACTTTTAGAACTTGGGACAAAATTGTCATGACAATTAAAAAGTCTTAATGGTCTTGAAATTAATCTTCAGTTAGTGCATCAGAAACCTTGTTTTGTCTTGATTTGAGGAGTGTGATACGACCCAGATATTCATGAAATTGGGCGGCAGCTAGCATCTTTCTGTCAGATTCTGAGACAGACTTCAGAACAACGTCCTACTCTTCTCCCGCTGATCTCTATGAGAGACACCTCCAACACTCACAGGCGGTTAAAGAAGAATCAGAGGATCAGAGAACGACAGACGGGCGGAGCGATAAAGAGAAAGATAACGTCAGCAAGAACAGAAAGCAGCTTTAGGTCCCGAACGATTTCATGCGACACAAAACTGACCCAAATCTAGTCGCTGTCACACACACATCATGCCAAACACTTCTGAGGTGCATCTTCTGTCTGTGTATATTCATTTATAATATAACCTTAAGTGCACGGAAAATAAACAGACATATTTGGATGCAACTTCTATAGTTGTGCGACCCCGACATTGTTCTTATAAAATATGAAACATTGTGCAGTTCAGATGTTACAAACGAGAGCACATCAGCTCCCAGAGCAACACAGTAAAAGATGGAAAATGCGTGTGTGTTCTTACAGCTCTCCAGTTGTAATGTGCATGTCTGTTTGTCCATGGGATATTTGGTCAGATCCATGTTACAGGCCACAGTGGTGGTGATCCTACAGAAAACACACGGATCATATTATTTTTCATAAACATCTGATATTTAAATGCATAACATCCTATACTTATCGTAGTCCAAACCTCCTTAAAGGAGTAGTTCACTTCAGAATTAAAATTCCCTGATAATTTACTCTCCCCCTCGTCATCCGAGATGTTCATGTCTTTCTTTCTTCAGTCGAAAAGAATTTAAGATTTTTGAGGAAAACATTCCAGGATTTTTCTCCATATAGAGACGTCAATGGGGTCCAGATGTGAGTTTCAGTGCAGCTTCAAAGAGTCTCGACACGATCCAGCCGAGGAATAAGAGTCTCATCTAGACAAACCAGCGGACATTTTATACAGAAATAAACATATATATACTTTTAACCACAAATGCTCATCTTGCTCTAGCTGTGATGCGCCACACATTACGTAATAAGGTTGAAAGGTCACGCGTGACAAAGGCGGAGGTACAGACCTAGTGTTTACAAAGCAAACGTGCAAAAACTGAGCCAAACGCCCTTTACAAAATAAATAAAAGGTAAAACAACGATGTCGGACGATTTTGAAGTTGGAGGAGAAACTGAGTTTTTCGCACTACTCTACATTTCTGAACCGAAACACGCGTGACCTTTTAACCTGATTACATAATGTGTGTCGCATCACAGCTAGTGCAAGACCAGCATTAGTGGTTAAAAAGTATATAAATCTTTATTATTGTTATAAATTGTCCACTGGTGTGTCTAGATGAGACTCTTATTCCTCGGCTGGATCGTGTCGAGACTTTGAAGCTGCACTGAAACTCACATCTGGACCTTCAGCCCGTTGGACCCCATTGAAGACACATGTTTTTCTCAAAAAATTAATTTTCTACAGAAGAAAGACAGACATGAATATCTTGGATGACGTGGAAGAAAGTCAATTATCAGGAAATTTAAATCCTTAAGTGAACTACTCCTTTAAACCAAAGAGTAGGGATGCACAGATATGAACATTTTGGCCGATAACGATAATTCTTTATATTTGAAAGCCGATAACCGATATATTGGCAGATTAATCTAAATCCAAATTTTTATTTAATTTTTGAGAGCCTGATTACAAAAACAAAAATCTCATCATTAAAAGTCATGTCCCAAGCACACAACTATAACGTTCTCATTATAATGTTATGTAGTCGATATGACAGACTTGCACTTTAACTGTATTTTCCTTTTTTGAAGTGACTACAATCATATTTCAAGCCATTCAAAACCATCATGTTGAACAGTGGCATCTGAAGTGTCTCAGCTAAAGGGAATAATCCATTATTTATCGGCTTTAATATATCAGCCAAATTTTCTTATCGGGCCGATAACTATAAAAATTATCATATATCGGCCGATACCGATATGGTGGCCGATATATATCGTGCATCCCTGATCAGGACAGCTTAAGTCAAGTCAAGTCAAGTCAAGTCATCTTCATTTATTTAGCGCTTTTAACAATGTAGATTGTTTCAAAGCAGCTTTACAGAGATAAACATATAATTTAAGGTAACAGAGATTGTTTTGGCTTTATAGCAGTTCTTTAGTAAAGTTATTTTCCATCTAAAGTTAGTTTTGATTGATTCGCTTCCGTCGCAACGATCATTTGTTATTAAATTAGGGGCCGCTAAGACGACACCATTCTCTCTACACAGACTTTAAACGCGAACCTGTGAGAAACGCTGATGGCGTTCACATGCGCATTAAGAATTGGTTCTATAGTTATGTGCGTTTGAATATATGTGCGCAGGTTTGTAATTCCCTACAAACCAAGCCTAAACAAAGTAAGCAGATTCACAGTGATATATCTGTGTAGAGAGCAGCGAAAGCCTCACCGGAGGGCATAGAGAACCGTTCCGTTGGGAAAGATCCGGATCAGTCGGTTCTCCACTGTGATGTCGTGGAGGAAGGACTTCTTGGAGTCCACTATAAAGGTGTCCGGGACCCACAGCAGCTCCACCAGACGCCCGTCCAGACTCAGACTCTTGTTGCCCTCGAACACCAGCCTCTCGTCGGTCCAGCGCTGGCGCAGGAAGATGGTGGCCGTGTAATCCTGCAATCAAACACGCAATTAAACACTCGTAATACAACAGTCCTGAGATTTAGCAAACAATACACACATTTTATGAACAGCCAATTAGAAACGCTGTGGGATGAGTTAAAGTTTAATACTTGAGGTAAAGATTTTGAACAAACCCCTTAATTTTAAGTAATAATAACAACAATAAATGTTGATAAATGTTATATTATTTTAAACAAATAATAATACTACTGATGAAAAAATTACGGCTGGGCAACGATTAATCGTGATTAATCGCATCCAAAATAAAAGTTTGTGTGTACATAACATATGTGTGTGTACGGTGTATAATTATTTTGTATATAAATACACACATATTAATGTCTATAGTTAAGAAATATTTGCATGTATATACATTTATACATAATTTATATTATATATAAAAATAAATATTTTATATATAAATTTTTCTTAAATATATACATGCATGTGTATTTATAAATACAAAAATAATTATACACAGTACACACACATATATAATAATGTAAACACAAACTTTTATTTTGGATGCGATTAATCGCGATTTGTAAATATTATAATTAATTTTTAATAATTCATTATTAGTAGCATTATTCTTCTGTAATTTTAATAATAAAAATAATAATAATAGTTTAAATATTATTAGTATTATTATATTTAATAATAAACAAATAATAATAATAATAAATAATGTGTTTTTCATTATTATTCATTATTTTACAATAATAATAATAATAAGTTGAATTATTATTATTTATATTAAACTAATAATACTACTAATAATACAAATAAATATTATTTATTTTATTATTTATTATTGATGTCATTTGAAAATGAAAAACAATAATCATTATTATAAATATAAATAATTTGTAAATATTATTATTTATTAATAAGTGTTTACATTTGTATTATTATTTGTATATTTAATAATAAACAAATAATAGTAATACTACATATTTTTAATAATAATTTCTTTTTTATTCATTATTGTAGTGAATTAAAAACTAAAATAGCAATTATAATAAAAAATAGTTTTTAAAATCATTATTTATTGTCCATTATTGGTTGTTATTATTAGTAATATAATTGTTATTATTTTTATTTTTTAAATGACTGTTGTTAATAATAATAATAATGTGTGGGATGAGACAAAAGTTTATTAGAATTTGAACAAACCCTTAACCTCACATATGAGCAACAAATAAATAAATAAATAAATAATAGCACACAAAAATATTCAAGCTCATGTAAACTGCTGTATAAAATCTCTCATTTACACCCCAGATGTGTGTGTGTGAGGTTGCACTGTTCCTCTCACCATGTTGATCTCTGAAATAGTGTCAATGCTGGCGATGTCTAAACTCATGCCCACCGTCACAGGACCATCTAAACAACAGAGAAGGGGAGAAGGCATGTAAATATCATGTGCATTAATCACTCTGAGAATCGCTGTTAAAGAAGGAAACCCTGGGAGCGAAACTCTCTCTGCTCATTAAAGCTGATCATGTGGAAAGCGTATGTGTTTTACTTCCTCTAAAGTCTTTACATCAACACAGTGAGTCAGAGCCATGCAATGATTTAAATTAACAGTTTTGGGGACAAATTAACAAAAAACAGCAATGTTTGCACTGGAACACAACAAGATTTAGAATATTTGCTGAGGCAATAATCAAAAATGCTCTCATCATTGTTTTCCAACCGTGAGAAATACATTATAATATAAGTGCAAGAAGCAAATTAGGGCTGCACAACATATCAAAATTATAGAAATATCACAAATGTATATAATGCGATATGCATATCGCAACGGCTTGCAATAACTGTGGTAAAATCACTCACTCTTGGCTGAATAACTTTTGTAGCTTTAATAAGATTCAGTATATATTTTACTCGTACAGTGAAAACTAAGCAGTGTTTTATTTTTACATGTGATTATTGAGTTTGTGTTGTGAAATAACCCTAATGTAGGATAACCTGAACCCTGAACCCACTGATGTTAAAATAACACTTCTTATGCGACAGTAAAACACTGATGTTCACTTCCAGAAGCTGTAGGGATATTATAGTTATCTCTTAAATGGCTTAAAGTCCCCCTGTGGTGAAAATCCAGCTTTTAATGTTGTTTATGTGTCTATGTGGTGTTTTTAATCTGCTTTAAGACAAACCATGTGTAAATTCATAAGTCGACAGCATTGCTGAGTATTTCCTCCTTAAAACTGCAGTGAACCAAAGACAGTCTCAAAAACACGCTTTGAAATCGCTGGTGTTTCTGACGTCACAAACTACCTTGTAACCAATCAGATCAACGTGTGATCGCCAACCAGTGGATCTCTGAGCTGAGTGAGTGAGTGGAGGCGGGGATCATTTGCATATTCATAGAACCGCACATACTAAATGAGGCACGGGTGTCGAGTTACATTCAAGATATTTTAAGACATGAAAAATGCTTAAATAAGTCATTTTGGTGATCAAAGATGAGTTCTAATGGATACAATTATTGACTACAGGGGGTCTTTAAAACACATTTTTTTAAATTCATGTTCCTGGTAATTTTGAATGTGGGCGGGGCAACCTGTTACTCACATGAGATCAGCCAATAGCAAACCACAACCACCCAATCAATTCCCCCACAGACAAAATCAAGCCCCGCCCACATTTGTTCTGGTTCCAGAAGCGTTTCACTCGGATATATACGGCATAATAGAGAAGAAAAGATGAGCGCAACTTCTGTTTCATGCTGACTAAGTTATAAGTTGACAAACTACACTTGTAAAATATCTTCCTCAACACTGGTGGAGCAGAGAGAGAAGCGAGAGACCAGACGGCTGGAGAAACAACAGAAGAACATCAATAATTCACGACAGGAGACGAGGAGAAACACTGAGTCTCTCTAACGTGTGTGTGCTGGTCTTGACCTCTGAAGGGTCTCGGTTTTATTTTCATTACTTGAAGTCAAGTCATTTATTTATACAGCGCTTTTTACAATACAGAGTGTTTCAAAGCAGCTTTACAGAGATAACAGGACAATAATGCAACAAAGTTTGTTTCTAGAAGAAAACAGCGTCACAGTCTCATATAATGGTGTTAGTGCAGGCAGATCAATAATATTGTTGAATATTAAATTAAATATTAAATTAAACGTCCCCAACTAAGCAAGCCAAAAGCCAAAGGTGAAAAAGGTGACAGACCGAAGTCGTCGTCTTCTTCTGTCAGCTGAGAAGGTTAGCTAATGCATGTTGTTATGCACGTATAACAACACTTGTCCTTAGTGTCTTTCTGATTGATGATGCTGTGGCTTAATCACATTTATAATTCACATTTGAATGTGTAATATAATGGAGCATCAATCAATCTGCTTTCAAATGAGCAATGTGAGGGAGTGAAGCGCCTAGACATACACACGCATTAAACATTCATCACGTCCTTACTGTCAAAGAAAGGCCGGAGGTATTTGTTGTATCCTTTCATCAGCTTCTGGATGGTCGGAGGAAGAATCTCTCCATCCTTCACTTCGGCGCTGAGCAGAGAGTTTTCCAAGAACCTGTGCGTGGGAAAAACAGAGGAATATGAATGAAGAGACCGAACGCTGGCGTCCTCATTATTTTCAGGGCAAAACGCTGATGATGAACAATTTGTTTCGGCGTAAAATCGGAAACCCACACTGATAAGAGTGTGGGAGATTCCAGAACAACTTTAAATTAAGATAGAGAGGGAAAGTAGAGAGGGAAAACACGCTCATTTTCATAATTGGATTACTTTGATCCGACTTGAAAACGTATCCTCAGATTTCATCACGTTTGGCTTTTGCGCAGAACAGCGAAATACAGCAATGCACCTTCAGCAGAAACTAACGCACTTATGATGCCATGAACGTGTGTGTGTGTGACATGTACAGTAAATACAGGACAGATGAGCACGGTAAAAACTGACAGTAAAACATATAAATGATCTAACTGAACATCAGTTTCAGGCACACATATAGGCGTAATTTGCGGGTGGGACGGGTGGGACATGTCCCCACCACTTTTGAAACATCTCGCGGCACGAACGTACCAATACAAATAAATAAAACATCTCCAGTTAACTAGCAGAGCATTCATTTAGATCATTTGTTGATCTTTGAATTTATTCACGTGAAAATAAATAAATCTCACCACTAACAACATATATTAGACCTCATTAAACAACTAATTTAACCCAATGTACTATTTAAATCAATTGCTGGACATCGTAATGTTATTGTACATACCTCTGATTTATGATTTAGCTTTGTGTTAGCAACGCCCCACCCACTTTTTAAAACAAAGTTACGCCCCTGCATGCACGTTACATAATCAGAGAACATTTGGATTACAATTTGAACTAGTTCATTTAAAATTGTCAAGGCTTCTATAGACTTAGGTCACACAATTTCGAATTGCAATTTAAAATGCGATTAAAAACAATTCCAGGTTTGTTCTGCTTGTTTTAGAGCTGCATAATTTGGCTAATATTTTGTGTTTATATATCAATATGGCTATAAAATATTAACTATAACTATTATTATTACTAAAAAAGTAAATATATTACTATTGTAATATTTCAATGTAAAATAATATTTTATAGTAATTATTCGTTTTTTTTATGGCTGTCCTAATTTCTTCATTTTAAAATGTTAAACCATCAAACTTATAATTTGACAGAAAAATAAACGCTGATAAGCACGTTTGCAAATATATTGCAGGCATTGAGATTTGATAAATGCCATATTGCAATTTCGGTTTTATTTCAGTTAATCATGCAGCTCAACTATATAATATATAATATACTAAACTAAATATAATATACTAATATAATAAAATAATATAATATAATAAACTATATACAGTAATCTATGGAAGTTTGTTTCTGCAAAAAAAAAAAGGAAATTACGACTTTTTATCTCACATTTCTGACTATATAACTGATACAATCTGACTAATATCTGATATAAAGTTGCAAATGCGAGTTATAAAGTCAGAATTGCGAAATGTAGACTTGCTATTGTAATGTGGACTCGTGCATTTTCTGTAAAGCTGCTTTGAAACGATGTGTATTGTGAAAAGTGCTATACAAATAAATGTGAATTGAATATTGCGAGTCAAAATTTTTTGATATAAAGTTGTAATTTCGTGATAGTCGTAATTGCGAGAAATAAACTTGTAATTCTGACTCTCAGAATTGCGTTTATATCTCGCAATTCTGACTTTATAACATGAAATTGTGAGATTTAGTCAGAATTGCAAGATATATGGTCGCAATTGCGTGTTGTAAAGTCAGAATTGTGAGATATAAACCCAATTCTGGACTTTATAACTCGCAATTCTGAGAAAAGATATCAGAATTACAGTTTATTTCTCACAATTACAAGCTTATATCTCACAATTCTGACTTTATAACTTTTAATTCAGAGATAAAAAGTTGTAATTATCTTTTAAAATGTTTTATTCTGTGGCGTAAACAATTTTAATGTCCCTAAACTAATATTTTAAGTCTCTGCTTTAACAACAACAACAAAAAATCCAAATGATGGTGTCGACGCCTCAAATCCTGAGGATTAAAGAGAAATAATGCAGATGTAAACGTTTGAGGAGGAAACAAGCCACTCACTGAAATCAAAGAAGATCAAAACATCTCAACATCACAACCGCTTACTGAACTATTAACAACCACCCCATTAGTGTCTATATATACTTTTTCTAAAAATAAATTTTAGGACAAACATCTGAGAAACTCCATTAGTGTGCTGAGCTATAAAAGCACGACATCTGAGTTTCCAGCTGTGCATCTAAACAGACACACAATACAAAATCAACCCTTGTTTCCTCTCAAATGTTCCTCCAGCTTGTTAGGTTTTGCAGAGGTTGTGTGAGGTGAGTTTCCCAGCCAGGAAAGCCAGAGGATCATCAGTGGCTGCGTTTACAAATAATCCGTCAGTAATGGGATTGACGGCTCAGTCGGACTGGAAAGCCTTCATCTAAACACCCTAACCGATCCGATTGAGCTCGATCCGAATTCAATTTCGATCGGATTGAAAGGAGTGATTTATTCCTTTTCTAACCCGATCCAGAGAACATGTGAACACTTGATCAGATTGAACACTGAAGCTGGAAGGACTGCGCATGTGTGATGGCGCTGAAACAGCGCAATGACGTGTGACGCGCTGAACGAGTCGTTCTCCTGATGAATAAAGTGTCGTATGAATGAGTTTCCCGTCTTTCTATAATCCTCCTTTCCCTGTGTGTGTGAAGTGGAGCAGGACAACGGCCACCAGTGCTGGTTTCAGACTCACACACACACGATCAATATAAGCAGCGGCACAGCGGCTCATACGCTCGTCGTCTCCTAATTATCACCAGAAATGGATAAATATTAAGTCTGCTGTTTAAAACAAATAAAGAACCAATGCATGAGAATGGTTATTATGGGCAAACAGCGGAAACTCTGTGTTCGCGCATGTCAAAAAATCTATCCCGATTTGAAGCTTGTGACGTATAAACACACACATCAACCCGATCACATGTTTAGCGTTCATGTAAACACTACGTTCAGATTCATTAATCGGAATGAATTTGTGTGTGTGTGTGTGTGTGTGTGTGTGTGTGTGTGTGTGTGTGTGTGTGTGTGTGTATGAGAGACAGCGGGATGCAGAGTGTGTTTTATCAGACGAGCGTTTGTTGTTCTGCCAGGCCTGTGGGGTCGTGTGTGTGTGTGTGTGTGTGTGTGTGTGTGTGTGTGTGTGTGTGGGATGAGAAGGAACCTCTCCAGCTCCTTTTCTGACAGCGTTTGGCTTTGATTTCACACACTAGGAATCCTAACATGACCTTCAGTCTCCCCATATCAGGGTGAATCTCACAAAACTTTGTCCAGGTCACAACTCACTCCAAAATCAAAGAGCATGAAAGAAATGATGGTCACACTTTAGATTAGAGTCCTAATGTCACAATTAACTACAACTTTTGCCTTAAACTTCTAATGACTGCTTATTAATAATAAGGGATTATTAATTAATGGTTAAATTAAGGGATGTAGAATGCAGTCATGCAAAATAAGACATTAATATGGTGTTTTATAAGTACTAATAAACAGGAGATATCATAGAAATATGCATGCTAATAAGTAATTAGTTAATAGTGAGAATTGGAACATAAACTAAAGATTTACCGAAATTATATTTATATTTTTTAGAAAGAAAAAGAAAACAAAGCCTATTTCAGCATAAAAATATTTTTTGTTTTGCATTACTTTCTTTATAATTCAGTTCTCAACAATGATTCTACTTTAATCATTTTTTTTATTATTATTATTATTAAATCAGCATAAATCCTATTTTACCAGGATCTAAAAATACTTAATGTTTTTGGCATTGCAATAATGAGAATTGGGGGGAATATGCTTGAATTTCAGAAAATGCTATTATAAACAAAACAAGTCATGCACAAACTGCTTTTGATTTTGGATAAAAAAAATGAGCCAGATTGTGTGACAGGCTTTATGAGATGCAGCAGCACTTCTAAAAGAAAATGTGACAGCTCTTGTTGCTTCTTAATGATTAATTTTAGAAAACAGAAGAAACAGAGGAACGGTCAATAAATTCAATCATGAAAGCAGCATTTCAGATCAAACTGGAAGTCATCATGCAGCAGCGAAATACAGCTTATTAACTCATATCTGTCAGGATGATGGGATTGTGAGATCGACAGCACCTCATCGGATCACTTCCAGATTGATTTGGGAATAGGAAAGGAATTATTTCTCCAGAACCTGTTGGAATGATTTGGCAGATGCCATTAAGTTCAGATGCATTTCTATTTGCATAAAAATAAACCCGCAAAAACAGGGCTTTGCAAGATGCATTACACAAACAACGTCAGTGTAATGACACTTCTGAACACTTAAACCACACTCACTCTAGCTTGATGATCTTTTATAACCATAAAACCAAGATATTAGAGCAAAAATGTCACCAAAATGAACAAAAATACCCTCCAAATTCAAGTGGGCAAAAAAATATCCTTTCACAAAACAAAATGTATTACGACTGTTGCGATTGAAGAGAAATGAGAAAATGAGGTGTAGATTGCTGCATTACGTTTAGATCTGCACATGTCGCATAAAAACATTATTTTTGTGTATTTTTGCAGGGGTTGAGCATTAGAACCAATCAAACGCGTTTCTGTTGATCGTTCGAATGCAGCGGCCAATCAGAGATGTTTACATCAGTCACCAATGATGAAGAAATTCTCTAATAAAATAAACAATGTGAAGTCTTGATTTTCTAATGTGTAAAAAGCAATAAACTAATGTTGCATTAAAGAATATGATGCACCGTTTCCCCAAAACAAGTTTTATATATTATATTAATCCATATTAATAATAATTATTACGATATCAGGGGCAATCAACAATATTGAAGCCTTTCTTGCAATGAATTCCTGTTTATATTTGCATTATACAATACATGCATGCAATGTGAAAATTGACCTTACAAACAAAAATGCCCCTGGAAATCAATTCCAGAGGGCAAATATTGTCCCTTAATGGAAAAGATCATTTCTGACCTTCATTACACACTTGCCTTACACACT
>NC_138241.1:36348565-36383565 GCF_964197995.2 Scardinius erythrophthalmus
TTCAAACTTCTGTATGAAGTTCGTCCTGCACCCTAGCAACGCCCTAGCAACGCCCTAGCACACCTTAGAAATTGCATAACAGTGCACTAAAACCCTCCACGACATCCTTTTATTTTAACAGTGACTTCTACATGAGCAAACGACTTACACTCCCTTTATAAAATGTTCACATAACAGGGATGCTTTTCTGAAGAGCTTAATATAAGAATATAGAGGTTTTCCAGGTCAAAATGTGATGAAACCCATTGCATCATGAAACCCTCTAAGCAGACGACACTGAAAACAATAAATCATCAAGTATAATCTCAGAAAGAGATACGAGTTTCGCTTTAATGTGTCTGTTTATCCACACTTTAATATGTCTGATTCTTACTTGAACTCCTCTTTTAGAAATAAAAAATCTTCAGGTTGATTTAAGACTTATTAAAAATAGAGCTGTAAAAGCTCATCTCTTAAAATAAAAAATAAAATAAAAAACTAAATTCCTTTGGGAAATTATAAATGTGGCAATTGCATTACTTGTCAATTTACAAAAAAAAATAGTTTTAAAATGTGATTTATAGAATTCAATGTCCATGCAATAAAGTTATGGTTGAGAAACGAGCAGATAAAAGAGCATAGAAGTTTAATAAATTAAATGTCTTGCATCAGTGTTTGAATCCTAAATAATTTAACCACAAAATGCAAATTTTTTCATGTTTTTTCTTTTTCTTTTAGGGCATTGAACAGATAAAACCAAATGCAATAGGTGGTAATATTGATTACATAAGAAAAAAATGAGGTATTTAGAATTTTTTATAGTTTATTTACTAAATAAAATGAAGATTTTGTGTACAGAATGTTGTTCAATATTTATCGTGTTGCTTTGGTGTCGATGTGTTCTCAATTGTTTTTTCTGTGATGTAGATGTTACTTTGTTGCTGATGGTTGTTGGTGTAATACTTGTTGGAAAGTTGAAAGTGTGGAAAATGTCATTTTGAAAATGACGCTCTTTGATTGGTTCACATTCTTAAATCAAGATACATTCACTGGAGAAGCAAAACGAGTATTAAGTCTTATTTTCTGAGAGAAAAATAACTAAAAATTAAGTGAGTTCATACTTTAAAAAAACAAGACAAAATATCTGACAAAATATAAAATATTGTATTTTTTTCCCCCTTTGAATTAAGTACATTTTTCTGAATTTTTAAGCATAAACTCTTAATATCTTCAGTCATTTTGCTTCTTCTCCAGGAAATGTATCTTGATTTAAGAATGTTTAGATATTTGTGCTGGAAACCAAGACAGAAACACTGAGGAAGAACATCATTTTTAATCCCTTTAATCCTCCTATTAATTGGTCAACTCAGTATGTGGTCATTTTATTTGTTATATTCCCTCAAGAAGGCTATCAACCCAAACTGCATTTGTATACTTTAATATATATATATCAGACTTTATCTGTCCTGTGGCCTCCAGTGAATTGAGTCATTCTCACATGCGTATGCTAGCATGTGAACGCGTGTATGTTTCTGTCTTTGTGCGTTACGCCACACACAAGAAGCTTTTAAGATTTCACTTCATATTAATCCACCTTATCTTTTCCGGAGCTTCTCTGAAACCCCTCGCAGGATCTGTCAAGCTCATTCCCGGCCAGCGGGCAAACTCACTCGTGACCGTCACTATTCGTTTCATTCAACGAGTAGCAAGACAATGTACAGTACATGATATCACTGTGCCAAACGATAATGCATGACAAAAATCGGCCGACTGAAGACACAGAATTAAGCGTCTGTCTGCAGTTAGCAAGCGAAATTCTGGATCAAAGCAAACTGAACAGCAGAGAAGACTTTTCCCCATGCCATACATTTCATTTCACACTGATTTGTATAAACTTTAAAAAAAGCAATTTGTCGCAAAGCCAACAATATTGGTAATATTCAGACTAATCTAGTAATGCGGCTGATTGGGCGCTTTGGGATCATTTTCAATGAGCAATAGCTTATACAATAACTCAAGGAGGTTTGAATTCAAACTTTAAAAGTGATTTATATATATTAAAAAAAGGGGAAATAAAAACAGAAATCCTTAAAAATAATAATACTTGAAACTGAATAATGTGCAATAAGATTAAACTGTGCCTTTTTTACCAAAACTCAACCAAACAATTCTGATTATGGTCTAAATGCAGCTTCATTAATAACTCTGTGTTGTGTATTTCACGATGTTAATATTTTACACACTTGAGATGTCTGTCGTACATCATCAGAGGTTTGTGTTACTGGTGTACGTGCGTTTTACATATAAACGATGTGCAGCAGAAAACATGGAGGGCGGCGCTTTTGAGTACCAACATTTTTGGGGACAGGGACACGTTTATTAACTGGAGTAAGACTTTTCTTTGTCTCAGGTAAGATAGCAATCATGATGATAAGTGTGTTCATTAATTATTAGGGGTGCAACGGATCACAGTTGATCCATACGGATTAGGCATGTGATTTGCGGATTAAATGATTAAAATTATTATCTAATTATGATAAAATTAGAGAGAGAGAGAGAGAGAGAGAGAGAGGCGTTTCAGACAGTGCTCGAACACCTAATTGATTCCTCTTTCTCTTTTATTTGCGCTTGTAGGGACACATGCACACAAAATGATGTCAAAATACCCGTCTTGTATTCTCTCGGTTCTGTCATTAGTGAACAGTTGAGAAAGAAACTGGATGTGTGTCAGTATATTCGGTCCGTGAAGTCAGTCTTAAAGTGACAGCAGCCTAATATTCCTGCTGTTCATTAATGTTAATAAAGTAAACATCCTCATCATCATCATCATCTACCATGTTCGAGAGAAAAGACGACAGTGGAGGACAGTGATGCCGACAGCTTGTAGGATCAGTGTGCTGCGTAAACTGTGGGTCTTTTTAAAGAAATGTATATTTTTTAGTCATCAAGGATGCATTTAATTGATCAAAAGTGACAGTAAAGACATTTATAATGATACAAAAGATTTAATTTCAAATATATACTTTTTCTATTTATCAAATAATCCTGAAAAAATACAGTGAATCAGTTTCCACAGAAATCTAAAGCCCTGTTTTCAACACTGATAATAATCATAAATGTTTCTTGATCATCAGATCATCATATTAGAGTGATTTCTGAAGGATCATGTGACACTGAAGACTGGAGTAATGATGAACATTCAGCTTTGATCACAGGAATAAATTAGATAACAGATGATTTACATTGGAATAATATTCCACAATTTTTACAGTTTTTACTTTCAAATAATTGCATCCTTGGTGAATAGAAGACTAAAATAATTTAAAAAATCGTACAGAGCCAAAACCTGTGAACAGTAGTGTATGTTGTGTAATCCATTCACCGATTATGAATGAAAGTAAGTTTTTAATATTGATATGTTTTACTCAAAATACAAATTTTACACTGGTATCGTCCCTTGTTCAGAATATAAACACATACCGTGGTAAGCCTCCCACTGCAATCCAACACCATTGGTTACATAATATATATGTCGGTGATATAAAATGTTGCTCTGTGTCATATTTTACACAGGTCTCATGTTTGGCGTGTTCCTGTCTGGGTGTTTTAAACAAGACGCGATGGCCAATCTGTGTGGCTCTGTTACTGCTTTCACTCTTGGATCTTCTCCTGCTTTGTTCTTTCCCAGCAAATGGAAAGTGGGAGATGAAAAGGGAGAAAAAACATCATTCTGCGCCAGAAGAGTGAGTGAGAGACATAAAATAAGGCACAGGCATGATGCTTAAGGACAGCCTCCAAAACAACACATATATGCGTACACAACTAATTATAAACTAATAATATAACATAAATAATAGTGACACAAATTTCACAATTCACAAGCTTGTGATTCAATTAGATTCCGATTCAATCTGAAAGAACGAACGAATGAACGAACGAAGAAACGAACGAACGAACTACTAAATGAACTAATGTTGTAAACTCTACAGGAAGTCAGTTGGGAGTACAAACACCGAAACATGTTTCTCTGGTTTCTGAGCATATCCCACTGAATTACAAACCACTGGATGACGTTAGAACAATATTAAATCCCACTTAAGTCTCCAACATTATTTTGTTCTATTTTTTGGTATTTCAATTAATCTAATTCCCTGAAATTAAGCTGCCATGACAAAGAATATGAGAGACAATGAGAAGTTTCAGCTCAAAGAGTCAAAAAGGTCCCGATGCTTAAAACAATAACATAATCTGACAAATGTGCAATCCCAGATTTTCATCTAATCTCCATTTAGGTCATTCATCTCTTCCAGACACAAAAACAATCACATTATCCTTTAAGATCTCATTCGTGGATATGATTGAGAGACTGAGCTGAACTAGAGCTAAATTAGTTATCAAGTAGGTTATGTGGTGATATTTTCATTTTGGTGCATTCCTAATCACAAGCATAATCAGATCATAGAAACAATCTATAATCTGCTTAGATTTACAATGCTTTAGAGGAAACGTAGCCTATATAATTTACTGAATTAACATCTCACAAACACTGATCCATGTGTGTGTTCATTAGGGGTGGGGGGGGAATTTATTCTTATATTCATCGCGATGAGTCGATTCACAAATGTCAAAAAAAAATAAAAAATAAAAAATAAATAAAAAAAATCTTTATTATCGTTATATTGAGGGAACGCAAAAGAAGGAACTCTGAAGCACGGAAGTGCCATTCTTTTTTATATTTACAAAGTTCACGTTTGTGAAATTCGAACGGCACCCTCTTCGTTAAAAGCTAACGTATGGAAAATTGGCATAATCTAAATGTCACCTGTTTCATATTTTTTGTATGAGCGCTGCTTTTTGTATTGTTTAGTTCCCTTTCGAAAGGGAACTCTACACTACGTCAGAATGACGCTATGGGGAACGCCTCAGGCGTGACAGGTGTCTGAAATAAATATCAACTCACGTCAATTATGTTGACCGGCGACAGCCCGTGAATCATCAGCTTGATTGATTAACGCGCAACCTGGATGTATAAAGGGAAGCCTTGCATACATGACAACATCTTTTCGTCTTCAGGGACTGTTTGTCTGTATTGAGAATATCGCTGAAGCGCGCGGGAGGCTCTCGAGAGAGCCTCTTGTGCAAACTGTGAGCGTTTTTTATTTAAAAATGCTCCGCTTTCGCGGATCCTTTTCTCGAGGGAGGAGGGTTCAGCATCTGAGCTGTGGTGCGTGCGATCTGTGAAACAATACTGTTTGGGTACGAGGCGTTCACAGCCAGTTCCTAAGGGTGCTGGCAGTGTTCATTAAGAAATATCTCGGCGCGCGTGAGAAAGAAAAAATCCGTGCGCTGTCGGATGTTTCAACCTCGCACCTGTTGACTTTCTTCTCGAGGGATGAAAGCCAAATATTTTTTAACGGCTCTTTTCTCGCGCTTGCCGAGGCAGTGTGTAGATTACGAGAACGTATAAATGTTAAAACAGTATTGTCTGGTGAGTATGGCTGCATTTAATTCTATGAATTAAAATGATGGAATATTATCTGACTTTTAAGAAGTTAGATATTTAGTAATTCAGCCTATCATCCAGATCGCGTTATCCAGTGTTTTTGGCTGCATTTTAATTGAAAAATGAGCAGTGAACAAAAAGAGCAGGTGTAATTCTGGTCTTTTTGTAAAATGTGAAATTAACATATTTCTGTTTCTTTTCAGACCACATCTCCTGTTTTAGAGTCTGGGGCAAAATGTTATGGGAGTAAATCTAAAGATTTTTTCGATGGTCAGGTAGTAGGTCTTAACAGGCCTCCTTGACCAGACAGTCCCCATTTTGCAACCGGACAGTGCTTGGGCCTCCCTGAGGTGAGCTCCCAGGAATTGACTGTCAAGGAGTAATGTGGTTATCAGGTTATAGGCCTCACTAGGCCTTCCTGAATATGAGCTTCCACATACTATGGTTAAATGAGCTCCCACATATTATGGTTATCAGGTCATAGGCCTCACTAGGCCTTCCTGAATATGAGCTCCCACATACTGTGGTTATCAAGTTATAGGCCGCTCCAGGCCTTCTTGAATATAGCTCCCATATAATGTGGTTATCAGGTCATAGGCCTCACTAGGCCTTCCTGAAAATGAGCTCCCACATACTGTGGTTGAATATGAGCTCCCACATTCTGTGGTTATCAAGTTATAGGCCTCACCAGGCCTTCTTGAATATAGCTCCCATATAATGTGGTTATCAGGTCATAGGCCTCACTAGGCCTTCCTGAAAATGAGCTCCCACATACTGTGGTTGAATATGAGCTCCCACATTCTGTGGTTATCAAGTTATAGGCCTCACCAGGCCTTCTTGAATATGAGCTCCCACATACTGTGATATGAGCTCCCACATTCTGTGGTTATCAAGTTATAGGCTTCACCAAGCCTTCTTGAATATGAGCTCCCACATACTGTGGTTATCAGGTCATAGGCCTCACCAGGCCTTCCTGAGTATGAGCTCCCACATACTGTGGTTGAATATGAGCTCCCACATACTGTGGTTATCAGGTCAGAGGCCTCACCAGGCCTTCCTGAATATGAGCTCCCACATACTGTAGTTGCCAGGTTATAGGCCTCACCAGGCCTTCCTGGTTATGAGCTTCCACATGTCAGGTTACAGGCCTCACCGGCCTTCCTGAATGTGAGCTCCCACATACTGTGGTAATCAGGTTACAGGGCTCATCAGGCCTTCCTGGTTATGAGCTCCCACATACTGTGGTCGCCAGGTTACAGGCCTCATCCGGCCTTCCTGAATGTGAGCTCCCACATACTGTGGTAATCAGGTTACAGGGCTCATCAGGCCTTCCTGGTTATGAGCTCCCACATACTGGGATATCAGGTTACAGGCCTTACAAGGCCTTCCTGAATATGAGCTCCCATACACGGTGGTCGCCACGTTACAGGCCTCGCCAGGCCTTCCTGGTTATGAGCTCCCACATACTGTGGCGCCAGGTTACAGGCCTCACCGGCCTTCCTGGTGATGGGCTTCTACATGTCAGGTTGCAGGCCTCACCCAGCCTTCCTGAATGTGAGCTCCCACATACTGTGGTCATCAGGTTACAGGCCTCATCCGGCCTTCCTGGTTATGAGCTCCCACATACTGTAGTCGCCAGGTTATAGGCCTCACCAGGCCTTCTTGGTTAGGAGTTTTCACATGTCAGGTTTCGGGCCTCGCCGGCCTTCCTGAATGTGAGCTCCCTCATACTGTGGTTGTACATGAGCTCCCACATACTGTAGTCGCCAGGTTATAGGCCTCACCAGGCCTTCTTGGTTAGGAGTTTTCACATGTCAGGTTTCGGGCCTCTCCGGCCTTCCTGAATGTGAGCTCCTACATACTGTGAGCTTCCACTTACTGTGGTTATCAAGTTATAGGCCTTACCAGGCCTTCTTGATTATGAGCTCCCACATACTGTGGTTGAATATGAGCTCCCACATTCTGTGGTTATCAAGTTTTAGGCCTCACCAGGCCTTCTTGAATATGAGCTCCCACATACTGTGGTTATCAGGTCATAGGCCTCACTAGGCCTTCCTGAGTATAGCTCTCACATACTGTGGTTGAATATGAGCTCCCACATTCTGTGGTTATCAAGTTTTAGGCCTCACCAGGCCTTCTTGAATATGAGCCCCCACATTCTGTGGTTATCAGGTCAGAGGCCTCACCAGGCCTTCCTGAATGAGAGCTTCCACATATTTTGGTTGAATATGAGCTCCCACTTACTGTGGGTATCAAGTTATAGGCCTCACCAGGCCTTCTTGAATATGAGCTCCCACATACTGTGGTTATCAGGTCATAGGCCTCACTAGGCCTTCCTGAGTATAGCTCTCACATACTGTGGTTGAATATGAGCTCCCACATTCTGTGGTTATCAAGTTTTAGGCCTCACCAGGCCTTCTTGAATATGAGCCTCCACATTCTATGGTTATCAGGTCAGAGGCCTCACCAGGCCTTCCTGAATGAGAGCTTCCACATATTTTGGTTGAATATGAGCTCCCACATGCTGTGGTTGTCAGGTCACAGGCCTCACTAGGCCTTCCTGAGTATGAGCTCCCACATACTGTGGTTGAATATGAGCTCCCACATACTGTAGTTGCCAGGTTATAGGCCTCACCAGGCCTTCCTGGTTACGAGCCTCCACATGTCAGGTTACAGGCCTCACCGGCCTTCCTGAATGTGAGCTCCTACATACTGTGGTCATCAGGTTACAGGCCTCATCTGGCCTTCCTGGTTATGAGCTCCCACATTCTGTGGTTATCAGGTCAGAGGCCTCACCAGGCCTTCCTGAGTATGAGCTCCCACATACTGTGGTTGTTTATGAGCTCCCACATACTGTAGTCGCCAGGTTATAGGCCTCACCAGGCCTTCTTGGTTAGGAGCCTTCACATGTCCGGTTACAGGCCTCGCCGGCCTTCCTGAATGTGAGCTCCTACATGCTGTGAGCTTCCACTTACTGTGATTATCAAGTTATAGGCCTCACCAGGCCTTCTTGAATTTGAGCTCCCACGTGCGGTGGTCGTTAGGTCACAGGCCTCACCGGCCTTCCTGAGTTTTAACCTTCCACAATTAGTGGTCACCAGGCTTTAGGCCTCTGCGGCCTTCCTGGTTATGAGTTCTTTCATGTCAGGTGGCAGGCCTCACCAGGCCTTACTGAATGAGAACTCCCACGTATTGTGTCTATCAGGTTGCAGGCTTCTTCTGGCTTTCCTGATTATAGGTTCCCACGTACGGTGGTTCCCTGGTTACAGGCCTCACCAGGCCTTCCTGGGTTTGAGCTTTTACATGTCAGGTTACAGGCCTCATCCGGCCTTCCCGAATGTGGGCTCACACATACTGTGTGATGAAGTACGAGCAAACCTTTACTTCATTCCTTTTTGGTACATACGTTCCGTACCTTTTTTAAACCATGCTTATGGTAAGTCACACGACTTATGTCTTGTGTATTTTCTAAATCCATTTTCTATGGTAAGGGTCATGTGCGTATCGCTTCTGTCCCTTCCTATGTGGCTCAGACCCTGGTCTTACTTCCTGTCGTCACTTTATTACGACAGATGTTTTTCTCGAGCTAACTTCCACATTCTGATGAGCTCCCACACACTGTGGTCACCGTGTTACAGGCCTCACCGGCCTTCCCGAGTATGAGCTCCCACATGCTGTGGTCGCCAGGTTAGAGGCCTCATCAGGCCTTCTTGGTTTCAGAATGGCTAAGTACATGCACTTTCTTTCATGTACTTTCTATTTCCATTTTTTATGGTAAGGGTTGTGCGCTGTACGCTTTTTCCCTTTCTGAAAGTGAGCTCCCACATCCTGTGGTCGCCAGGTTAGAGGCCTCACCGGCCTTCCTGATATGAGCTCCCACATGATGTGGTCGCCAGGTTAGAGGCCTCACCGGCCTTCCTGATAGGAGCTCCCACATGCTGTGGTCACCAGGTTAGAGGCCTCACCGGCCTTCCTGATATGAGCTCCCACATGTTGTGGTTGCCAGGTCAGAGGCCTCACCGGCCTTCCTGAAGGTAAGCTCCCACATATTGTGGTTGAATACAAGCTCCCCCATGTTGTGGTCGCCAGGTTAGAGGTCCTACCAGGCCTTCCTGGAGGTAGCTCCCTTTAGGCCCTCACAGGCCTCCTCAGTGTTTTGAAACACAAACACTGGGTAGATCCATGGATCGAGTAGAGAGACTCCCCTCGCTGGCAAGGGTTGTAAAGCACTATGCTGAGTCATACTCTCCAGGATGTCCCGTCTCTGAGATCCGGGCTGAGTGGTTCACTGCCTGTTTTGCAGTCCCTCGGGTTGGATGCCTTCTTTAGGCAAGTGTCCAGAGGCTCTGTCTTCAGACAGACAGGAAGTGGCCAGACTCTAGTGTCTTATGTAGTGACACCAGGTCAGGCCTGCCTGGTGGTATTTCAGGTGGCACGCTCCCCTGAATAGTGACTGGCTGGGAGTCCCTTGGGCCCCCTAGCCACACTCCCTAGAAGGGACCCCTTCTTTTGGAAGCTGTGGTCCTAAGCCTTTGAGCTGGCCCAGATATACCCCCCATTAACTATGTTCTGGCGGTTTCTTGGTTCATTAGCTTGGGTGATGACCGGTAGGGAGTGCTGTCACTGACAGCCCGATGTGACCTAAGGGTGAGTGGTTCCAGTGTTTTCTGAATTACTGGTTCGGACAGTTGTCACTGCCTTTGGGCATGCACTCCCCTCAGCATGGTGGCGTTGGTATATCGTTCCCCATAGCGTCATTCTGACGTAGTGTAGAGTTCCCTTTCGAAAGGGAACGTCTCAGGTTACGACTGTAACCTATGTTCCCTGAGAACAGGGAACGAGACACTACGTCTTCCTGCCATGCCTCGGGGCCTGCCTGCAACAGTCCCTTCAGACGATAGGATGTTGTCATGTATGCAAGGCTTCCCTTTATACATCCAGGTTGCGCGTTAATCAATCAAGCTGATGATTCACGGGCTGTCGCCGGTCAACATAATTGACGTGAGTTGATATTTATTTCAGACACCTGTCACGCCTGAGGCGTTCCCCATAGCGTCATTCTGACGTAGTGTCTCGTTCCCTGTTCTCAGGGAACATAGGTTACAGTCGTAACCTGAGACGTTTTCACATCAATAGCTGCGTTTCCATTACCCTTCAAATTGTGCAAATTAAAATTGTGAATTGAAAATACGGCCAATGGAAACACGTCAATTTCGCAAAACCTCCCATTTATTGCAAAAAAGTTTTTACGCTCGCATGAGGGGGGTTTTCAGGCAATTCAAAAAAGAAATATTTCGCAAAACTGCAATGGTAACAGTTTTTGCGAATTTACAGGTCACCTGACGTAGATGACGTGGTGTGTTTGGACAGAATACGAGACAGAGTTCTTTATTAAATTCATAAAAGACAAAAGAATTACAGGAATAGTGGATTCTAAACCTCAAATAAATGCCATAATCAAGACCTGGAAGCAGAAATGAAGGAGAAACACCCAGAAACACCTCATATGAGCCGCTCACAAGTATAATAAGGGTTGTTCCAGTGGCGGCTGCTGGTCTTTCAAAGAGGGGAAGCTCATTTTCGGCCTACATCATAAAAATTGTCCATTTATTTATACGTAAATTCTGCCCAACGTTCCTTTTCAAGAAAATGCTCTGTGACCCTATATCGTTCCAACTAGGCGTCTTTTCCAGTGACTTGACCAGTGTCCTCTCGATGGCCAGCAGAGTTAGGTATAATTGTATAAATGTAATAATATAATAAAGGTATAAATAATAATATAATAAAGTATAATAATACTACTACTAATAATATATAGGCTATTTTTAATTATTTTAATAATTATTGTTTTAATTATTACTAATAATATTATAAAAAATATAATAGGATAAGTAATAATATAATAAAGGTATAAATGTATAATTGTGTGAAATGTATTATGAAAAATGGCTAGCAATTTCGACAAGCAAATACCAAGAAAGAGGTAGCAGCAGTTTATCTTTTGACTATCACTTGAAAAATCCGCGATGGGACTGAGCTCCAACAGCTTCAGCGGCAGCGACTTTTTATTGTATGAAATCGCTGTCAATCAAAAGGAGATGCAGCCCCTCCAAACATCACGCGGAAGCCCGGAGTCCGGGCCAGCCCACTCCTCATTCACCCCCAGAGACGCTGAGCGTCCGTGGGCGGGACATAATCGCAGCATTTATCCAATGACCGTCTAGTTTCGAAGCGCTGAAAAAACGGTTCAGAGCAGCCCCATTGAAGTCAATGGACGCTGGGCTTCAACAGGGAAATGCACTGTCTGTGATGCTACGGGAAAGTATGAGAAGGAAATCGAGTCAACCGACCTGCTGTATGTAGAGCTGATTCTGAACGAACTCGTCTTTGAGATGAACGTTTTCTAACGCATTTTTAGTCAATAAAATGTTAACACAATAGTACATATTTGACCATTACATTTTTTGACATTATAGGGGAAGCCGAGCTTCCCTTGCAGTCTTAAAGAAATCCCCACTGGGTTGTTCCTTACCATTAATGCTTGGAAAACACACACACGTCTCCTTCGATTAATGATAATGGCTAGTGCAGTGGCTGGGATATAGTACCTAAACCTACCAACGTCCATTGCCATGATTTTTGGAATGACTTTACTTATCGCGAGTTTTAGTCGCAAAACATCAGTTAATGGAAACACCATCATTTCGTAATAGTTTTTTGTCGACATTTAGAAAAAAAATAAAAATTGCATAAGTTTTGCGCAAATCTGGAATGTAAACGCACCTAATATGCTGTAAACCAATCTGTTATACGTGCGTTATGCGTAGGTTTACTGTACTGTCCTCCACAGTCAGTGTGTATCAGTCACATTTTGACTGTGCTCTGCAGATGATCATTTACTTCTTTTGTATAAGCTGTTTTTGATTGCGGTATACAGCAACAATTTCAAGTCATAACTCTTTATTATTTAGTTGTGTATAACAGCGGCTTTGTACGTTACTAATTATTCAGAATATGCTGGTATAGAGCTATTATAGTATAATTATATACAGCTGCTGGTACATCATTCTATATTTTTCAACGAAAGCTAATAAACAGCAAAATGTTTTTTTGTTTTTTTTTTGTCTGAAGGATTATATTGCACATAACAGGAGGATGTTGGTTAGAAGTCTATTATTTTATGTTAGAGATGTAGTTTGTTTTCATTGACTGCAAGTTTGCTAGTACAGGCACACATTTATTTTCCTGTTGGTTCTTTGCAATGTTGGGACATATGCTGGCAAACGTAACCTTACAGTTGACTTGCCAAATCACTTCCATTTGTTTTATTCATAAAATGAATATAGGAAGTATTGGAAGTAAATTCTTAATGGGTCATTATAAATACTTTGCTTTAAAAGTACCAAGTAGTCACACAAAAAAAAAGACGCATTGATAATTGTTTTAGCATCGCAGCCTCTAAACCGCGAGACGCCTGGAGATTCCCAGCCCTAGTGTTCATGTGCAGGAGAATCTGCACGGCCGCCACATGTGCCTCCGCTCACTCGTCTCCATTATTGATGATAATCAGAGGAACTGCGGGAGTCTGGAGCGCCGGGACACGAGGCATGAAAGTGCTTGATTCAAAGCGCTGCGGGAACTAGGTGAGTGTCAGCATATATAAATCTCACGGTTACTGTATCAAGCCTAGAGACGTTCCTCGACCCTCGGCACATGTGTGTCTGTTTGCGTGGGTATATGTTCATCACAGTCTCTGTCAGGCAGTTTTCCGAGCATCAGACTGTGAAAAAGCTCCAGAATCCAGAATCCCATTATTCCCGCTGCGTGTCCCAGCCTGTGATTTGCTAGTCGCTACACATTTACAAAGTTCACTGACACCAACATCCATCTGGAATAGATTATAAACCTTTGTTTCCATCTTTCCTGGAAGAAATCCACACTATATTGCATTATACAGTTTATTGGTATTTAAACCTAATATTCAAACATCCTTCATCCTTCTTATTTTTGATTTCCAGACTCAGAGAATACTTGTCACACATTTATGAGCCATATACCTTTATAAACATTAAAGTGTGTACTTTTAAATGATCGGATTCAAACTGAAAACAAATATTCTCTGTTTAAGTAATTTGTATCAAACCAACAAGATGTCCAGTATCTCAAACGCTTGCTCATTATTTTTAATTCGACCACGCCCACGCGCACAAAAGAGATTCACATGCAAATCTCCACATGGAACGCGAACGCGCTCATTACCTCAAAAACAAAGCACGAAAAAAGTTCACAAGTCTCTGCTTTTCGTAGAGTTTGAAAGATGCGCCGTGAGCTTACATTGGATTTACCTCAGAAGAAGAAGAACGCGATTTGAAGACAAGAAAGATGTAAGGTAAGAAATTCTTACATATTAGTTTGTTATTGTTGCATAAATTTCACATTGCAGTTGAACTGTTGCTAGATATATGGTGAATATTATAATATTTAGACCCGTGTTTACTGTTACTGTGTTTGTGGATGTCTGCTCAAACGTAGATATGTATATGGTTACCATAATGTTTTATATTTGAGCGCGATCGCGTTTGAAAAGCAAAACGCACCAAACGGCTTCATGTTTTTACTATTATCTCATTTCATATCATCATAACGAATGGAAACATTTGAAGTAACATAATCAATATATTTTTCTCTAGCTTAGTTGTTACTGAAATCTTTTGAAAGATTTATAGGCTGCTATATGTTATTGTTATTATTATTTTATGCAGCACTGCGCATAGCCTATGCCTACAAGGCACAACAAACCTGGTGTTCATTATATTATATATTGTTGGAAAAATTTGTGTGTGTGTGTGTGTGTGTGTGTGTGTGTGTGTGTGTGTGTGTGTGTGTGTGTGTGTGTGTGTGTGTGTGTGTGTGTGTGTATTCTGTGAATTTTAAAAAGCAATTTTAACCAGAAAAATCTAAAATTTATTCCCAAAATCGTGCAGGCCTTTCTCTTGATATCAGTATGTTCACTTTTTTTTTTTTTTTTCAGGGCCCAGATGCCACTCCTGCTGACTTCAACATTCACATGAGTCTCTGTACATGAACATGGTAAAGTGAAAATCAAACACCTTGGAAATGAAAGGTACGTATAATGTTTTTAAGAATGGCACAAAGGTCTCTGTCTTTGGATCATTGTTTTCAATAAGTGTTTTTTTGTCATTTGTTTCGTATCTTTGGATTATGTTGTGTTGTAAATAAATCCAAACAATCAAAAAGCCATTCTTTTTTAAATCTCCTCATTCTTTGTGCAAGGTTGCTCAGAATGACAGGGCCTGATAGCTCCTAATAGGGCCGTTAGGGGAGGGTCTTTGTCTTTCTCAGGTGTGAAAAGCTTAGATATTAATGATGTGATCACACCTCCCGCATAAAGCTTTCTCCCACAAAACACGTCGTACAAATTTTAAATCAATATATTGTCTTATCTGAATGAGCAGTCAGGGCGATTTTCACATAGTTTTGCAGCAAATATTCTAGGCTACGTGATACAATTTTCAAAAGTCTTGTGAAGAAATAATCAGTATGGGTTTCATGGCCTTATTTCAGTGAGAATTTTTTTTTTTTTGTATTTTCACAAACCACGCATAAATGTCATTATCTCAAAACTACAAACTTTTACATACATGCTGCTGATATATTATTGTAGCAGAGTTTGTGCTGAATACAGTGTAATCAGACTTTAGCCATGAAAATGTCACAAGTAACAGAAATAAGCACAAATGTCAGAGCATGTCAGAACACCTCCAGGGCCCAGAAAACAGCTCAGACCCCAGAGGGTTAAGGAATATATATTTCACTCAAAAATAAATTCCGGTGACACACAAATATGTCGAAACAAAATGCCGTTTTGGCAGCGTGTGTAACAGTATAGTGGATCCATGCAGCTAAAATGAATGACATTAATGCTAATCAAACAAGAAAAGACAAAGATAAAATCACTCACTGGTCTTGAATTAATAACTTTTTAGTCTATATTTAATGTACAGCAGTGTTATTTTACATTTGAGTACTTAATTTAATTTCTGTGTAGGCCATTACTTATCTGAATACCACTGTTAGTACATCTTCCTGAAAAACCTTAATTTGTGTTTTTGTTCTGTTGTATTTTTTGTCGGTTTTGTTTGTAATTAGTTTCTTTGTTCTGATTTTATTGCTGACTGTTTACTCGTCTTCTGTAACTGTTTTGAGGACTTTTAATTAACCTAGTATTAGTTTTTTGCTGAAGTATCGCTCATTGTGAAATTAAAATTACTCATTTCATGAAATAAGATCATATCACCCCCTCCAATAATCGTGTTAAATAATCGTGATATCAATATTGACCAAAATAATTGTGATTATGATTATTGCCATAATCGAGCAGCTCGATACATTACACAATCACAAACAATACACAATCAATCGATACATTATTCATGTATAGTAACATCTGAAGAGACTCATGTGAAATCATACATGAGAAAAGCCAGTCAGTCGAGTTTGTGGCAAAACCTTTTACAGTGCTTGTATATTGTTGTCTTTCAATGCATATTATTAATACTCAGAAAGTAGAACTGAAATTATATTCATTACAAGATGATTAGTTAAAACATTTCCAAATGCACCTGAAGACTATTTTTCCAGTCATGAATTTTGCCATTGAGGTATTCTTAAAAATACTGTGCAAAAATCTCGTCTCGTTCTTGTGAGCTAAGTGTCTCGTCACACCCCTAGCATTAACTACTGAGAAGAGTTAACAATTCATCAAAATATGCATTTCTTTCTTAAAAGGAGATGTGGGTGAATATATGACTTATTTCTTGGGTAAACTTTCCTTGAAAGAATTGATGAATAACTGCATCCTTAATTCAGAAATGTACTATTCTAGGAGCACATATAAGCCTGATTCAGAAACGTCAAACACGATTAAATGAGCTTGATCCATGACAGAATCCTCTTACCTGCTGATGAAGAGGAGGGCAAATAAAAAGCTGAAGGAGGTCATGGTGAGCGAGTGAGATCTTCAGTCCGCTGGAGTCGATCTGAGGACGAACATAAGCAATATCAATCTCAATTTATCTATAAAGCACAATTAAAAACAACCACAGCTGACCAATGTGCTGTACAATGAACAATGAATGAAAAAACAATGAATAAAAATAAAACAAAACAACAACAGACAACGAGGGACACTACAAGTTGTAGGCAACAGTGAAGAGATACGTTTTTAATTTTAATTTAAAAATATGTAATGTTGGTGCGGTTCTAATATGAATCGGTAAACTGTTTCAAAGTTTAGGTGTGGCTATGAAAACAGCTCAGTCACCCCTAGATTTTAACTTTGACTTTTGAACAGTGAACAAACTCTGGTTGGCAGACCTAAGAGTTTTAATGGATGGTATTCACACAACAAGTCTGAAAGGTAAGCGAGGCCATGTAAACATTTAAAAACAAGCAGAAGCTCTTTAAAAATCAATTCTATAGCGGACTGGGAGACAATGTGAAGACATTAAAACAGGAGTAATATGTGACCCTGGACCACAAAACCAGTCACATGGGTACATTTTTTTTAAACTGAGATGTATATATCATCTAAAAGCTGAATAAATAAGCTTTCCATTGATGTATGGTATGTTATGATGATACGAATTTGAAAAATTTGAAAATCTGGAATCTGAGGGTGCAAAAAAATCTAAACATTGAGAAAATCACCTTTAAATTTGTGCATTTATGCTCGCGATTGTGCTGCATTCACTCACAATGTTTTTTATATATATATATATATATATATATATATATATATATATATTTACGGTAGGAAATTTATAAAATATCTTCATGGAACATGATCTTTACTTAATATCCTAATGATTTTTGGCATAATATAAAAATCGATAATTTTGACCCATATAATGTATTGTTGGCTATTGCCACAAATATACCCGTGCGACTTATGACTGGTTTTGTGGTCCAGGGTCACATAACGATCGGCACACAGGGTCAAAAGACACGCTTCGACTCGCTCAGCAGAACGACTGTGAAAGAGTCTTTTGTACTGTTGAAGCGCTGGCTCTTTTGACAGTCAGTGTATTAAGCTGCTAGTTGCTTACAAGAGTCATTTCATACATGCATTTATACATCATTTTATATGATAAGGTCCACTTAGAACGTTAGACATGATTTAGTGTGGCTAAAGTCAATGCATTTTTATGAGCATTTTCCACATGGTCATTGTTTGTCATTCTGTATAAGTATATTTGAGTATCACTGTTTTTTTAGCATCTCGCATATTTAATTTCATTAATCCATTAAGTAAGAAAAACAGCATGTTTTGTTATAATGTAAAAACTCACTGACCAACTCCCAGAGAAAACTCAGAATGCATCTCTTTACTCTTCATGCAGATTACTGTAATTCTCTTAACAAGTGTCCTAGTTTTATCACTGCTAGTTTTATCACATAACACACAAAAGCCCTATTCGGACAGTTAATTGTTTCTCCTGGGGTCGTGAGGTATTTTCAACATTTACAGGGTTAGTCTGTGTTTTTATTGCCGTCCGAATCCACATATCTGAGTTTACAAGAAGAGATCACTTCAAAATTCACTGTTTAAATCGTCCTTGCTCACTGCGACACCGGCCGTACGACAACTGTGGCGCTTCACTGTAATTTGCATGAATTATTTTAAAGACATTCACTTTTATCACTGAAATGCTGTAAAGTATTTACAAGAACAATATACAAGAAAAAAAACATTTGAACATTTGAACGGAAACATTTGAAACGGGTCGTTATTGTGGCAGCAGCAATATATGGAATACAATTTTAAAATAGGGTATTATGCACAACATTAAAAATACAAACCAATCTCATGTAAATAAGAGGCTGCATTATCTTAACCACTAATTTCCATATTCCATCTTTTTGAGACAAAATGCGAGACAGAAAACCATTTCAAATAAAGCGTACACGTATCTAGGTTCCTATTTTTAAAAATTAGATTTATTAAATTAAATACAAATTTATTCGTATTATTCCAAGCATATGACATTTTATTTGCAGCAGACAATCATGTGACTGAACAGAAGCTCGTTCGCGGGTTCGTGGGATTAAAAATATATATATATATTATATACAAATATATTTATTACAGACGTCCACATGAGTAACAATTACCGTCCGAATAGGGCTAAACAGTTAATGGTTGACTAACATAGTATGGAAACAAAAAATACTATGGAAGTCAATGGGGCCAATCAACTGTTTGGTGTCCAACATTTCCCGTGTGTAGCAACTACATGTACATTCAATACCAAAAAGTGATTTTGACGATTAATCGAGTCATCGGATATTTTTTTAAGGTAATAAAAGTAGACCCAAGCTAACAATAGCCTTTAAAATTACTTAAAATACATAGCATAATAACAATGAGGCAATAATATTTGGTTCAAATAAAGTATCAAAAGCAAGTAATCATGTGGTTTTATAGATTGAATGGCGATTATATTGCCAAGGTGTGCGTAGAGGGTTGTGTCACCGAACGTCCTCTCCCAGTAGGCATCACAGATGGCATAAACCGTCTTCTTCAGAGCAAGACTCTCCGTTTGAGGAAACTACTTGGTCTTGAGAGCAGACAGACGTACAATTTACCCTTTAGGCCAGTGAAATCTGCTATAACGCACTGTAGAGTTCAACAGAGCTTTCAAACACCAGCAGCGGATACAAACAGAAGGTATTCCCAATCAAGCGGAAGTCATTTCCCAGAAACACCGCTCCAGCACTCATCTACACATTATATAATTAATAGAAATCTTAATTCTAGCTTTGCAAAACTGATGCCTTACTCTGGAGTCGCTTTCTCTTAGTCTTTACTTTTTTTCCCCAAATGCACCTTGCTGGGAGGATGAAAGCACAAGAAACGTCTTCAGAGATATCAAACATCCAGATGGTTCATCCAGAAGGGTCTGACTCTTGCCATTTTTCAACGAGGGAAGCAAATGCATGCTTACGACATCCTGAGCACGCATGAGAAATCTTCTAAATAAAGATATGCCATGATATGAATGAAGAATACAACATTGGTACACGGTTTTGCCACTCAATGGCACAGTCAAGTCAAGTCATCTTCATTTATATAGCGCTTTTAACAATGTAGATTGTTTCAAAGCAGCTTTAGAGAGATAAGCGTATAATTTAAGGTAACAGAGATTGTTTTGGCTTTATAGCGGTTCTTTAATAAAGTTATTTTCCATCTAAAGTTAGTTTTGATTGATTTGCTTCCGTCGCAACGATCATTTGTTATTAAATTAGGGGCCGCTAAGACGACACCATTCTCTCTACACAGACTTTAAACGCGAACCTGTGAGAAACGCTGATGGCGTTCACATGCGCATTAAGAATTGGTTCTATAGTTATGTGCGTTTGAATATATGTGCGCAGGTTTGTAATTCCCTACAAACCAAGCCTAAACAAAGTACTGGTCTTTCCTTATAAATTTTGGGATCAACACACAGGGATCAACACTAGAGTGAAGTATGAAACATGAAACTTATTTAACTGTTTGGAATGAAACAATTAACTATTTTAAACATGGAAACGCCAACAATTCTATCATATCAGCATAACAGGTGCAGGAAAAAAATACAATATGTATTATAATCCATAACTACAAAGAACTGAATCCACAGCTCTAACTCTCACGTATCAATATGATTGTTCCCGATCAAATCAACAAACACTTTCAGGAATCACTGAAGCTTAACAGTTCAAGAAGTGCATCAAATACACAACAAAAATCTGAAGCCGAAATAAATAATACATAAGTTGGCATATTTTGCATTTCTGTTCCAATTATTTTAAGAATGCGACATAGAAGCTTTTAAAATTCAGGAAACGGGTAAGTGTGAATCCAAGAGGAAATAAATAATTGCCTGGAAATGTTGTATTACATTGTGGGTGTTAATGAAGACCTGGAAACCCAAAGCACAGGATAATAGAGACACCAGAATAAACATATTCATGATTCTGAAGCTGAAAATACAGAATAATTTTAGATAAATATATGCTTGCGCTCTTTCCAGCCACAAGAAATCCAGCCATATATGCGTCCTTGGTCACAATCACACAGCCGTTGGGTCACAGACACACACACACACGGTCATCAGATCCAGGCCGTCCAGCGGATCCTCCGGCTCAACAGGAGTTTGTGGCCAGTGCCTGAGGAAATTGAATTGGTGCAAGTGTGACTTTTGAGTTTAAGTTGACATGAAAAGGGCGAAAGGAAAGGGGAAAAAGCATCATGTGACACAGCTTTATCTAAATTCCTGTCTTACTCTTTTCATCACTTTTTTATCTTTCTCTCTCTTTGCTTAAAAGAGCAAGTGAATATGACTCACGTAGTCAGGCGGGAAAACCAAGCAAATTTCTCCACGACCTTTGACCTCCGCCTGCCTAGTTCATACAACAGATGCTCAGTCCTAAAACTGTAATCATAAGTGACTAAGACCGTCTGACTGCGATATATTCCCATCCAACTATTGTGTGTGTGAGAATCAATACTTTGTCAACTTGTCAACACGATATTAGAGATGCTTCGATCAGGATTTTTGCAGCCAATACAGACTTATGATCCTTCAAGCTTTATATAAGTGATATGCAAGCTCTCTTTTGACTGTTCATTTTTGATGATTTCATGCAATTTCAAGTGGTATACTTAAAAGTAATGGCTTATAATCAATTGCTGTTCAACATTTTTGATCGTCTGAGACCAGCCACCCGGACAGCTGCTGCAACAATCGGTTTGCATAACCAAAGAATTTCTGCACAAACTGTCAGAAACCGTCTCAGGGAAGCTCATCTGCATGCTCGTCGTCTTCATCGGGGTCTCGACCTGACTGCAGTTCCTCGTCGTAACCGACTTGAGTGGGCAAATGCTCACATTCGATGGCGTCTGGCACTTTGGAGAGGTGGGGTTATGGTATGGGCACACAGGTGCATTTTATTGATGGCATTTTGAATGCACAGAGATACCGTGATGAGATCCTGAGGGCCACTGTTGTGCCGTTCATCCACGTCCATCACCTCATGTTGCAGCATGATAATGCACGGCCCCATGTTGCAAGGATATGTACACAATTCCTGGAAGCTGAAAACATCCCAGTTCTTGCATGGCCAGCATACTTTCCGGACACGTCACCCATTGAGCATGTTTGGGAGGCTCTGGATCGGCGTATACGACAGCGTGTTCCCGGTCCTGCCAAGATCCAGCCATTGAAGAGGAATGGGGGGGGGGGGGGGGGGTCAATACAATATCATCCCGCTGGACAATACAGTAAAAATGCACATTTTAGAGTGGCCTTTTATTGTGGCCAGCCTAAGGCACACCTGTGCAATTGTCATACTGTCTAATCAGCATCTTGCTATGCCACACCTGTGAGGTGGATGGATTATCTCTGCAAAGGAGAAGTGCTCACTAACTCAGATTTAGACAGATTTGTGAACAATATTTGAGAGAAATAGGCCTTTTGTGCACATAGAAAAAGTCTTAGATCTTTGAGTTCAGCTCATGAAAAATGGGGGCAAAAACAAAAGTGTTGCGTTTATAATTTTGTTCAGTGTGTGTGTGTGTATATATATATATATATATATATATATATATATATATATATATATATATATACAGTATATATATATATATATATATATATATATATATATATATATATATATATATATACAGTATATATATATATATATATATATATATATATATATATATATATATATATATACACACATACATATATAGTAATGATTATCCTATACTGGCCCATGTAGATTCAAAATAAGATAAAAAGGGCAGCCAGACCCCATAAAACTTTGCAGAAGAACTTTCGGATAATATATTTAAGATGCTCTTGCCTTTTTCCAACTGAGAAGAATCAGGCGTCTAGCCAATAATGTGGAGAAAGCCATGAGCTCTCTCTGATTGGCTGTTAGCTGCATTTCTTCTGGCACTACCCTAAAGATGGAAGTCAGAGGATTGGGATCAAGACCTTAGTTGCATATAAATGAAAAGGTTCTGAAAATGTCTGTCCAGAATGTTATTAATCTGGGGCAGACTACATTTGGGGCATCTTGCGTCAGACCCTGGACACATTTTAGCCAGCTTGCTCCTAGAAAGATGGAGCCCGTGAAGTGAATGTAATGTGATTTTAACCCATTTTTGCACATACACTATTTGTAATTTGCTCTTATTTTAATACGGACTTGTCTTTAACAATATTAATTATGTATGAATTCGTTTTTGGTGTCATCACCTTATTTATTAAGGTCGCATGGATCAAAAACAACTAAAACAATAGCCTAACTAAGCCTATTTTATTTAATTTAATTTATTTATTACTTTTGTGTGTTGGGGCCAGTGAACATTTTGGCAGGCAAGTAAAAAATTCAACCACAGTAGAAAAAATCCTTAGCGTTGAGCCCTGAATAAGTTTACATTCTTTTTTGTTAACACAATTTCAGTTAACATTTATTTTGTTTCAAAAAACGAAAATGTTTTTATGGTTTGGTTTTAGCTTACGATAATATCCCTGGCCAAGTGTGAAGTTCCACAGAAGCAAGGAAGTCATACAGGTTTGGAACGACATGAGAGTGAGCAAATGATGACAGAATGGTATTTTTTTTAATGAGCTGTTCATTTAAGCATCCATTTTGGGTAAAACATGCTAGATGAAACTACAGTCCAATCAATCAAGGAAACCTGACACAGTCAAAAAATGGATTCTCATTGCCAGCAAAAGAGTGGATAGTGATAAGTAGTAATGCATGTTCATGTGAAAATATACCAATAATGATCATTATTTTTTGTGTGCCCAAAAAGAGCTTGCTCATTAAGGACTAACTATCCAAACTGAGCATCTCTGTTTTTACATCCACCCGAAAACCTACAAACTCAACACACACATCTAAAGACACGGCTTGAACTCTCGTCTGTAAGGACACGCACATTCTCTAGATGCATGAAAATGCAAGAGGATAGAGATGAGCCAATATCAAATATGACAACACCGACTCCAAATCCCATAACGCACCTGTGCCAGGGAGCACATGAGTTTTAATCAGTCAGAACAAACGAGCTTCATCTATAATGTGTGCCCATCTGGTAACAGCAGCGGGACAGGTAGAATGGTTCACAGAATACAAATTACAAGGTTGTGACGATAGATGAAGATAGTGTGTAATGACAATAACCAAAGATATCGTCAACGGCATCAGCTATATTAAGAGGATTTGGCATTTCCAGTTAATATATTAAATTATTATTAGGCGAGGCAATTATTAGTATTAAATTAATATTATATAATATTTAGCATAACTGACGCTCTGCGAGGATAATATAAAGGCTTCGATAGATTAGCCTACTCATCACAGGAAAACTTTTGAAAACGTTTACGTGTATTATATTAATGTTGTCACGATACAATACCTGACTAAAATACCTCGACACCGATACTGAATCGATACCGTGGCAAGAAAACTAAAACAGTAAATGAATAATATGACAGGACTTATTGTTATTGTTTTATAAATTCATTTTATATTAAAGTTATTCAGTCAAGCAGTGGATGGTTTTCTATTTTCTTTTGATGTTTGATTAACATTAATATTAGGCTGCCGTCACTTTAAGACCTGCACGGATCCAATATAATGATGCACATCTGATTTCTTTCTCAACTGTTTGCATTCACTAAAGGCATTCCCAGTTGTGTTAACGTGAATCAATCATGAAAATCATGAGCAGCTTTATTTCATACACCAACTTTCAAAAGCAACTTGTTTAACACAAAATACTTCTCTTCTCATTTTTGAATTGATTCAATGTTTATATTTTGATGATTAATTTAAATCAAGCCATTAAAAATGGAAATCAGATTAATGAGTTGATTTAAATTTGTTTAAATGTTTAAATATGTCATTTTGGTGATCAAAGATGAGTTTTAAGGGATAAAATGATTGACTACAGGGGGACTTTAAATGTAGACATCAGTGCTCTCTATCACTGTTGACAAAACAATCCACAATCTGAGGCATTATTTCTCAGCTGTCCTCTTTATGAAATTATGGTAATTCTGACCTGATGGGAAAACCTCGATTCAGAAGTTTAGCTGCTTACAACAGTGAAATTCCCAAAGGATATTTCATTCAGTGAGGACTTATACACAGTGGAGGACGCATGAGAAAAAATAATAATCAGCTGTCACACTTTCTACAAGATTTGTCACTACAGTTTGCAAAGAGCCCAAAGGTCAAGGCAGAGGAAGATAGAAAACCAAAATCAAGACAAGAAACACCCACACAGCTGAAAATGCAGGAAGATCCAGAGAGATTCTTCCACTACTAGGTGAGCAACACGACAACCCTCCCACCGAGCCACAGATAATGTGATTGATAGCCAATCAAGCCTGTAAGACTGATGGGAGTTGCTGCTTTAGGAAGGCCATCAATGATCATAGCCTTTGTCCCTTGTGTGGAATCATTGTTATATTGTTTTTGACCTTCAGTAGGACAGAATCCATGCAGTCATTCATGACACCAACAACACAGCCTCTCAACCCAACTTTCATCTGCTGGACGATACAACAGGGCAAGTAGCAATTGACAGGTGAAAATCATAAATCTCATTAATTGCTTGGCCTTCACGTGGAGACAGAAATGTTTTTATTATGAGCTCTGACCTCATGAATGAACAAGCAAATTTACAAGTGGGAACCCATGTTGTTTTAGTGCCATTGATATACTATTAGATTTTGTAACTATTTTGGAATTAATTAATTTGGAACAATCAACCTAATGGTTGACTAACGGTAAATAGAGGATATGCATTGACGTCACTTTACCTCAGCCGGCCTAAGTTGCAGAAGAGCTGATGAGTGACTGGATTTAATGGGGGTAACTAAGAAAACGCGAGTAAAACACACGATTTTCAGTTTAAACTAAAGATTGGACTCGATATAGTGTTCCTTACAACTTACCACAGATCCACAGTGGATATTGACATGAAGCCAGGAATCGTGTTTCCTGACATTTATATGAGCCTGATTTCGACGCCAGGGAACATAAAGCAAATTTGCCAGTTAGCGCTTTATATAACTACAATTGTCATGATTCTGCCTTGTGTTTTAGTAGTTCTCTAGTCTTGTGGCAGGATCATGACAGACCCATGTTTTGTGTACAAGCGCTTGGTCATTAGTTTGGCCATGTGCTTGTGTTGTCTCGTTTCCCAGCCCCGCCCTCCTTGTTACCCTCATTTAGTAATTATCTCCTCCTAATATTCACCTGTTTCCCTCATTAGTTTGTCCCTATTTAATCCCCTTGTGTTTGCTGTCCTTTGTCGGTTCATTGTGAAATGTGTATCTGTGAATTGTTGTTGCTGTGAATACTTTGTCTAGAGTTTTTGTTAGTGAAGTTTATTGTCTTTATATAGTTAAGCCTTGTCAGTCTAGTCACCCGTTACCTGTGTTGTTTTGCCCCCTCGTGGGTTTTGTTTTCTGTTTTATATCAATAAATCCCGTTTGTATTGTGTACTGTCTGCGCTTGGGTTCATCTTGTTGCACGCCCGTGACAGAATGAACCGACCACAACTGAACCCAGCAGACAGTTTGTCCTCGTCCCTTCAGTCTCCAGCGGACCCTCTGGAGGATTGGTGGCTCAAGGCCATCTCCGACTCCAAGATGGGAAAACTGCCAATTCCTCCCCAGGAAGAACGATATCTAAATGAGTATGTCCGGGTCGTGGAGGAGAGGAGGTGTTTTTTACCTGAGAGCCTCCTTAATCGCTACCTCATTGCGGGCCTTAATGATATCCCCCCTCTGGCTAAACGGGAGAGGCTGGTCTGTCGTCCTTTCCAGGAGATGGTGGCCCACCTGTCACGGAGAGACCCGCCCAGTGCCACTAGCCCACTTCCACCTGGCATGCTGCCCGTGATCCCGGAGGGTCGTGTTCTTGCCGTGGCTACGCTGGGGGACCAGACTGTTTTCTCCACTACTCCCAAAGTGGCTACTCTTCGCGGCAAGCGGGGAAGACGGCTGTCCTGGGAGTCCGCATCAGAGGCCTCATCGACGGAGTCTACACCTCCCGGGACTGTCTTCCCAGCGCCTGTTCCAATTCCCGTGGAACTCCATAGAGTCACCAGTCCAGCAACAGCCTCGGTACCACGGCCCAGAAGGAAGAAGAGGAGGAGAGGAACCTCCCAACCGTCGTCCTTGCCTGGTCCTGAGCCCGCTGCAGCCGTGAGCGCTGTCCCAGAACCCGCTGCAGCAGTGGGGAAACAGACTGTGGTGAGTGCGGCAGAGAGGTCCGTGGCCGATTCAGCTGCCAAAGAGGTTTTGCGGTCTGTTTCTGCTGATACTTTATCTAAGTACCTCGAGAGCCTAGTCCGGATCTTGGAGGCCCCTGTCAAGGCTGCAGCGGAGAGCGCCGTGCCCCAGGCTGCAGCGGAGAGCGCCGTGCCCCAGGCTGCAGCGGAGAGCGCCGTGCCCCAGGCTGCAGCGGAGAGCGCCGTGCCCCAGGCTGCAGCGGAGAGCGCCGTGCCCCAGGCTGCAGCGGAGAGCGCCGTGTCCAAGTCGGCAGCGGAGAGACCCCCTGTTCCTCCTGTTCCCCCTGTTGCCGCCCCTGTTGTGACTTCCCCTGTTCCCAAGACCCTGTGTGTTTCCTCAGCCACCCCTGTCACAACTAAGCCCTGGACTGTTCCCTCCAGGACCCCTCCTCATGGTTCCCAGTCATCCCGCATTCCTCGTCCTAAGCCCCCTTCCCGTGAACCCAAGACCCCCAGTTCACCTATCCAACCCGGACTTTTCCCCAAGGACACTGTGTTTCCCCCACCTCCCCTTCCTTGTTTGTTTTTTCTTATTTTTCACCCCAATCCTGTTATCGTTTATTCTTGTTTGCCACTGTTGTTGTTCGTCATGTTTTGCTGGTTTGTGTCTTTGTCTCAGTCGGTCATGTCTCGTGTTTAATGTCCTCTTGAGGAGCGTCTGGTAGCCGCTCCTTAAGGGGGGGGTTCTGTCATGATTCTGCCTTGTGTTTTAGTAGTTCTCTAGTCTTGTGGCAGGATCATGACAGACCCATGTTTTGTGTACAAGCGCTTGGTCATTAGTTTGGCCATGTGCTTGTGTTGTCTCGTTTCCCAGCCCCGCCCTCCTTGTTACCCTCATTTAGTAATTATCTCCTCCTAATATTCACCTGTTTCCCTCATTAGTTTGTCCCTATTTAATCCCCTTGTGTTTGCTGTCCTTTGTCGGTTCATTGTGAAATGTGTATCTGTGAATTGTTGTTGCTGTGAATACTTTGTCTAGAGTTTTTGTTAGTGAAGTTTATTGTCTTTATATAGTTAAGCCTTGTCAGTCTAGTCACCCGTTACCTGTGTTGTTTTGCCCCCTCGTGGGTTTTGTTTTCTGTTTTATATCAATAATTCCCGTTTGTATTGTGTACTGTCTGCGCTTGGGTTCATCTTGTTGCACGCCCGTGACAACAATATGCACTCACCTAAAGGATTATTAGGAACACCTGTTCAATTTCTCGTTAATGCAATTATCTAATCAACCAATCACTTGGCAGTTGCTTCAATGCATTTAGGGGTGTGGTCCTGGTCAAGACAATCTCCTGAACTCCAAACTGAATGTCAGAATGGAAAAGCAATTTTGAGCGTGGCATGGTTGTTGGTGCCAGATGGGCCGGTCTGAGTATTTCACAATCTGCTCAGTTACTGGGATTTTCACGCACAACCATTTCTAGGGTTTACAAAGAATGGTGTGAAAAGGGAAAAACATCCAGTATGTGGCAGTCCTGTGGGTGAAAATGCCTTGTTGTTGCTAGAGGTCAGAGGAGAATGGGCCGACTGATTCAAGCTGATAGAAGAGCAACTTTACCTGAAATAACCACTCGTTACAACCGAGGTATGCAGCAAAACATTTGTGAAGCCGCAACACGCACAACCTTGAGGCGGATGGGCTACAACAGCAGAAGACCCCACCGGGTACCACTCATCTCCACTACAAATAGGAAAAAGAGGCTACAATTTGCACGAGCTCACCAAAATTGGACAGTTGAAGACTGGAAAAATGTTGCCTGGTCTGATGAGTCTCGATTTCTGTCGAGACATTCAGATGGTAGAGTCAGAATTTGGCGTAAACAGAATGAGAACATGGATCCATCATGCCTTGTTACCACTGTGCAGGCTGGTGGTGGTGGTGTAATGGTGTGGGGGATGTTTTCTGGGCACACTTTAGGCCCCTTAGTGCCAATTGGGCATCGTTTAAATGCCACGGCCTACCTGAGCATTGTTTCTGACCATGTCCATCCCTTTATGACCACCATGTACCCATCCTCTGATGGCTACTTCCAGCAGGATAATGCACCATGTCACAAAGCTCGAATCATTTCAAATTGGTTTCTTGAACATGACAATGAGTTCACTGTACTAAAATGGCCCCCACAGTCACCAGATCTCAACCCAATAGAGCATCTTTGGGATGTGGTGGAACGGGAGCTTCGTGCCCTGGATGTGCATCCCACAAATCTCCATCAACTGCAAGATGCTATCCTATCAATATGGGCCAACATTTCTGAAGAATGCTTTCAGCACCTTGTTGAATCAATGCCATGTAGAATTAAGGCAGTTCTGGAGGCGAAAGGGGGTCAAACACAGTATTAGTATGGTGTTCCTAATAATCCTTTAGGTGAGTGTAGGTCTAAATCCATGTGATCACTTATATCAATGTTATATGTCTCATCATATCGTCCAGCCCTAAAACTTGTATAGTTTTTGTCAGTGTTTATTTAAAAACATCAAATTATGCAGAATATACGATGGCAAATAATTAATGAGTTGTCAATACAATATATAGGGTATGATTTTACCCATAAATTCAGCATATTGACAAAAAATGATAACTATAAATCCACCTTTCTCTGCCTGGATCCAGTTGTTTCTGTGAATCACAGCGATCCATTTGCTTCTCTGTTCTGTAGCTTTCTGTAAAAATATACCTCAGATTTCTTGTCAAATCTAATAATACAGTCAATCTCAAAGCTCTTTCCCGTTTTAGATGTGTTTTGTGTGTTTTTTGCAGCATTAATGCTGAAAACCAATGTTGCCACTTAGTCTTTTTGCCACTCAGTGGGTGATGACATCACGCGCATACACACTTTTGGTCAATGTTAAATATAATAAAATTGATAGAAAGCTTCAGAATGATTTTTTTCAGACTCAGATGCACGACATGTCATTGAAGGCAACATTAGTGAAGTAACCGGATCATAAACTCTACTCGACGACTAACACAAAAGTTTAATAGTTGCACTGAAGTATGAGCAATAGTTGACAAAATATGAATGTATATTTCACTGCCCTGATTCTAACACTCTCTATATATTTAGTTTCCACTCTACTTTATCAGAAAAAGTAAATCCAGCTCCACTATGAGAATTCTGTATTTTTTGAGCGCCTGATCTACATCCACACACTTGATGTGACGGGGGAATGTGACTCTGAAAATCCCGGTTCTGGAATTTTGATGATAAGAGGAGACGATGTTCCCCACTCATTTATGTTAATCCTGTTCATTCCCACTCCTACATTTTCCCTGCATGTCATGCTTGACTCAAGAACTGCTGAAGGACCGACATCAGCATATTGAGCCATAACACTGTGCAATGCTATATTACATCTCATCCACAGCTGTAACACATACTAATACACGCGATTATGATATAAACATTATCTGACGACACAAGATTATCTCTGAATATATATGCACTATATACCGTGCAATTATAATATGAAATGCACTAAAAGATAGTAATGCAAGACAACCAATCACATTATCCAAATCTTCAACTGCATAAACGTGCCAATAAATTGAGTTTGCCGATGACTGCCAGCCAAACCACTCAACGCCCTAATGAATGTCATGTATGTTACACAAGGCATATGTGACAGACACATTTACATCATATAACATTCAACAACATACTGTATGTACAGAATTTTCTCTGCACACTACATTTATTCAGTCTGAAATAAGGGATAACTGAAGACGAATCGCGCGTTTCATGGATCGAACTGATCACGTGCTATCGGAAATGTCCAACTTCCCACTTTTGAAGTCGTGATTACGAGCTTATCACGTTCAAATTTTGATTTGAGAGGGCGTTCATGTCCTACTGTTTAACTAGGAAACTAGTATTTATGATAATTTCTATAGGAAGTGAAGACAGCGTTAATTATTGTATTCTTATCCAAGATACACATTCAAGACACAATGTCAAGAGTTCACAAAAACATACTCCATAAAGCATCATTCTAATCATTTTTACATTTAACTTACCTTAGTAACATTTAATTAGCTAATTCTTATTAAGAACGTACTAATTGTAAAGCTATTTTTAACTGCGTAACCGTCGAGTTCACTGGAAACGTCAGAAATCCTGTCAGCTTTCTCTTACCTGTGGCGCCGTGTGTAAACGGGCATTTCTCAGAAATATCAGGATGATCTGAGCAGCGGGTTCCACAGAGACATTGATCTCCACTTGACATCTAAATAAAAGTAGTTATTAGCAGTACTTTATTCCGGGTTATGGACGCGCGTTATGAGCAAGCGTCCGCGAAGCTGCGCGCGAGAGCAAATGATTCCCACGCGCGCGCTCTGACTGGGAGTGATTTGCGCGCCAATCACGCGCCTCCCGCTTTTTACCCCCAAAACGAGATTCGCTTAGTCAGTGTTTGTGATTGACAACCGTGTTTACTATCAAGGATGACTTACTTGTAAGGCTACAAGAGCGGAGACTGTCTGTGACCAGGTAAGCGATTTATCCAGCCTTCAGTTAACTGTGAAATCCCGTTGTTCTAAAGAGAGAAACCCGTAATTTAGAGCGTAAATGGAAACAAACCAACTTAGAGGTCTTTAGAATCGCATGGAAAGACAGTATGTCACGTTATAAAAAGGCCCTAAAAGCGGCCAGGGCTGAGCATCTACGCAAACTAATAGAAAACAACCATAACAATCCTAAGTTCTTATTTAACACTGTGGCGAGACTAACAAATAAACAGATGTCTCCTGAACAAAGTATTCCATTACAGTTTAGTAGTAATGATTTCATGAAGTTCTTCACTGAGAAAATAGAAAACATCAGAACCACAATTGTAAACGTTCAATCCTCAATCGCGCCTTATAATTCAGCCTCAATTATCACGCCGCAAGAACAATTACAGTGCTTTTCAACTATAGAACAAAAAGAGTTAAATAAATTTATCATTTCCTCTAAAACAACAACATGTTTATTAGATCCCATACCAACTAAACTATTGAAAGAAGTGTTACCTGTAGTGGAAGAGCCTCTCCTCAATATTATTAACTCGTCTTTATCTTTAGGTCATGTTCCAAGAACATTTAAACTGGCAGTTATAAAACCTCTCATTAAGAAACCACAATTAGATCCGAATAATCTAGTAAATTATAGACCCATTTCAAATCTACCTTTTATGTCTAAAATACTAGAAAAAGTTGTGTCCGCTCAACTGGGCTCTTTCTTACAAGAAAATGACACCTATGAAAAGTTTCAGTCTGGGTTCAGGCCGCATCATAGCACTGAAACTGCGCTCGTTAAAATCACAAATGATTTACTTTTAGCTTCTGACCAAGGCTGTATCTCAATATTAGTTTTACTTGATCTTAGTGCTGCGTTCGATACTATAGATCATACAATACTCTTAGATCGACTACAAAATTATACTGGTGTTCAAGGACAAGCATTAAGCTGGTTTAGATCGTATTTATCTGACCGCTACCATTTTGTTTATTTAAATGGAGAAAAATCTATCATAACTCCAGTAAACTATGGAGTGCCGCAGGGATCTGTGTTAGGCCCTCTATTATTCTCAATATATATGCTACCACTTGGAAATATTATAAGGAAACATGGAATTAGTTTCCATTGTTATGCTGATGACACTCAAATCTATATTTCATCACGGCCAGATGAAAACGCTAAATTATCCAAATTGACAGAGTGTGTTAAAGATATAAAAGATTGGATGACGCATAATTTTCTTTTATTAAATCCAGACAAGACAGAGGTACTACTTATCGGTTCAAAAAACCACCCACAAAACCTCTCACAATACAACTTTAACATAGTAGGATGTCCTGTTACTTCATCCTCTACAGTAAAAGACCTGGGTGTTATATTAGACTGCAACCTGTCTTTTGAAAATCATATTTCATATGTTACAAGAACAGCCTTTTTCCACCTTAGAAACATTGCTAAGCTACGTAATATGCTATCAGTTTCTGACGCAGAAAAGTTAGTTCATGCATTCATGACCTCGAGACTAGATTACTGTAATGCGTTATTAGCCGGTTGTCCTGCATCCTTAATAAACAAGCTACAGTTAGTCCAAAATGCCGCCGCTAGAGTTCTAACTAGATCAAGAAAATATGATCATATAACACCGATTTTATCATCCCTACATTGGTTACCTATAAAGTCCCGTATTAATTACAAGGTATTGCTACTGACTTATAAAGCCCTAAACGGCTTAGCTCCAGTCTATTTAACCGATCTTCTATCGCCCTATAATCCATCGCGCTCTTTAAGGTCACTAAATTCGAGGCTTTTGGTCATACCTAGGATATCCAGATCCACCAAAGGAGGGAGAGCATTTTCACATTTAGCACCAAAACTCTGGAATAGTCTTCCGGATACTGTTCGTTGCTCAGACTCGCTCTCCCAGTTTAAAACTAGATTAAAGACGCATCTCTTCAGCCAGGCATTCATATAATACTTTTAATCCTACAGTTAAATCCGACCTCTAGTTCATAAACGCCAGAGGAGAACTGGCCCCCGACTGAGCCCGGGTTCTCCCAAGGTTTTTTTTTTTTCTCCATTAGGTCACCTGATGGAGTTTTTCGGTTCCTTGCCACTGTTGCCTTTGGCTTGCTCAGTTGGGGATATTTGGGGATATTTAATTGAATTAATCAATCAACGATACTATTGATCAGCATTACCGAACGTAGACGTTCCACTAGAAACAAACATTGATGTATTGTTCTAATTTATTACTGTGAAGCTGCTTTGATACAACCTGTGTTGTGAAAAGCGCTATATAAATAAACTTGACTTGACTTGACTTGACTTGACCCACAATCTTAATTAGGCTACGACATAAACAATTATGAAAAAAACTAAGTCATATTTATGACATATGGAATGTTGAAATTATGAGATAAAATCGAAGTGAGGACTCATACAACATTATAATTATGAGATTAAAAAATCGAAATTATGACTTTGACATTTCTCATAATCTCTTGACTTAGTATGTCATAGTTACGATTTACAGTAATATTTTTTATCTTATGTGGCAGAAATGGGCTTTATACTTTTTTATTTTATTTTATTTTTATACTTTATTTTAAAGGATTTTTAACTTTGAACTAACTTTGAACTGGATCAGTTGGTGTCTGCTATTGACTGAACAAGCATGTATCGTATAGCTAAGCACCTTTCCCACGTATCATCGGAGAGCTCAACTCCTGATTTGTAAATAACGAAAAAAATGTGCATGAGGCAAATCAAATTTCTCTCTTAACTGATTAAAAGATGCAAACCGTCCCTCAATATAAAGATATTTAATGGAAACCAAACCCTTTTCCCTCCAGACATGATAAGTTCTATCAGACCATGGGGGTAAAAAGGATTGATTGTAACTAATTGGCGTATGAACAGAGGTCTCCGGCAGGGACAGAACTTTTCTCATTTGATTTAAAATTTTGACAGAATTTGACAGAAAACAAAGCTTAATTTATTCAACTCTTTGGGCTTATCCAATTTGGAGAACAGCAGTGCCGTTAAGGAGGTGCCAACAGCCAGGTTGGTCTCCATTTGTACCCACAAGGGGGCCTCAGGGGTCTGATTACCCGGTGCCCCCTTCAGCCAGAACATTAAAGCCCTAATATTGGAAGCCCAATAATAATGTTTAAATACTGGCATACCCAGACCACCTGAAGACTTGGATTTCTGTAGATGACTCTTAGAAATCCGGTGGGTCTTATAATTCCAAAAATAAGACAGGATTATAGAATCCAGTTCCTTAAAGAAAGCAGAGGTAAGAAAAATAGGGAGATTTTTGACACAGATATAGGAATCTAGGAAGAGAAACCATTTTTAATTGAATTTATACGGCCAATCATAGACAATGGTAACATTTTCCAATTCCCTATTACTTTTGAGTTTAGAAAGAAACTCCACAAAATATTAATTTGGGATCTTTGGGGATTGTCAGTCCAAGATACGTGAAATGATCCCTAACTATCTTAAATGGCATATTCTCCAAAAAAACAGGGCTGTAAGTGTCAGAGTGAGGCATAAAGTTACTCTTTGACCATATCCCGATAGTCTCCCAAAAGAAGTAATTAAATCTAAGAGAATGGGAACT
>NC_138241.1:36386065-36393565 GCF_964197995.2 Scardinius erythrophthalmus
TATTCTGTGACGGAAAAAAAACAGCTTCTTTCTTTTGTAACACACATTTTTAACAAACATTTATCATCATATTTATGCCACTTTTCATCCGTAAAAAAGGTACAATAATATGCATGACTATTTTGAATAAGGCAGAAAAATGTGATCCATAAAGGGGGTTTTAAACAATATTTATGCAAGAACAGAGGGTCAAAGCTGTTATTTTTAATGCTCCATATTTAATGCATCTTTTAGCTTTAGTTCACACACAGTATGAATATGAAGATTTGCTTGTCACAGATAAACAGATCACATGTGATCCAGTCCCACGCACTAATCCGGACTGTGTCTCGGCACACAAGTGCTCAAGGCACAAGGCATCCCCATGCATTAAACATCAAAGACACTTGATCTCTGCTCAGATTAGAGGAAACTTTGGGTGGAAAGGCAGAAAATGAAGCGTCAGCCCTCATGAATGCCAGATCACACCGTATCAGCAACAGTCTGAAGACCTGATCATGTCTAAATCTAGTTGAATTATGCATCTGAGTTTATTGGTGGAGCTGAAGCTAAAATCAAGAGCTGCTGGCTGACCTTCTGTAGATGTGCATATCTGGCTGCTATCAAGCAAAACTCAACAAGTAAAAGCTGCATTTGGAAAACCATTTCACAATCATTTGAATATGCAATAGGCTAGTTGCACGTGGCCGCCATGTTGGATTTCCGATCAGCGAGTGTGCGGGTAGACACTTCTGGTTTCGCATTACGCCCGGTGCAGGGCCGAAAGCCGAAAATGATCTCTTATAGTTGTTTATAGAATCAATTATATCACTTAAAATACTACAAAGATCCATATTACTATCACATGAGCCAATGGCAATTAAATGCACGGATGCATAGTCAGATTAATGAATGAAATACAACTGTTCACGAACAGAAGATTGTATTTGACTCATGCTGCAATGACAATTATGCCTACTGTAAATGTAGAGTTACAACTACGATCAGAGTTGTTTGCATAAAATGCACCGTGAACATTCACACGTTTGCCCTGAGATAGGCTACAATTTATCTCCATAAATACTATTTTCTCAATTCTGCGCATATATTTTCACTTACTTACATCAATTGCTCGATCAATATTATCATTACATATTTTACATTTACATTTTTAACTGTAGGTACCACAAACAATTTAATATAGGTAAGTTTGTGTATATTTTACACGTAGTACAATACTGTGTGTGCTGCTCTTAAACACCAGACGATGAATGATTAATGAAACAGATGGTCTTTACTCATCTCACTTCCACAAAATAAATGCAGTAATAGAAAGCATAGAAACGCACAGGTGAAATGCACTGAAAATTATATAAATTTGGTCGGGTCGAAGTCATCCCTCCGGATCTTCTGCATCCACTCAGCCCGTACCGCAGCGTCAATGGGGAATGCATGAAAGATGACTTCTTTGTTGTAACGTGACGAAACGGTACATAACGGCACACAGCGATGAAGTGCTGAGGCTGTCACCCTCTGAAAGGCAAGTTGCCTCTCTTGTATCCTAAAAACACTCATTGTGAAAAATGATCTCTCTGGTAATGGAACTCGGTCGCTGTTCGTTGTCTCCCGCTCTCGCTGTCAGATCACCGGAAGTTTTCACCGGAAGTACTGGCCCACACACTCAAGGTCGAACGTCAACGATGGCGATCAACTTCATCGTTGTGTGCCGTTATGTACCGCCATATTGTGCAACGGAGCGAATATAGTGCTTGACTGACAAGGATTGTTGATGATGTAATGATGAGATGTGAAAATCAATTTCATGTAGCAAATGTATTAAACACATAATTATTCAGTATGCAGTAAAAAAAAAAAAAGTATAAGGGGTTGAAGCATGTTGCTCTGAAACCCTATCGTTATTGTTAGGATTTTCAATGATCAACATTCTGCAATAAAAATAACCAGGCATACCAAACCGTAAGTCGTAGAAACTTGAAACTTTGAGGGATGGTAGTACCCATCATGTCTACAATTCCACCAAATCTCACCACAATCGGCCTGATGGTGGCGCTACAGCGATCAAAAGAATAAAAATCGCTCATAACTCCTTAAGCATTTGCTGCAGACTCAAAAAAAATTATATTTTGAAAAACCTACTTTTCAATTAACCTCAGCAAAACCATTGTAGTGCAATTCTCTGGGCTCTTTAGGTCAATAATTATCAAAAAGAAAATGTTCAACTTTACCATTTGGATAGCTATTACAGAGTCATTTAGAAAATGGGTGTGGCCAAGTGTTCACCGAAACCTATAATTCCTAAACGAAAACTCAGAACTTCATGAAATTTGGTGAGACAATGCGACATATTAGTCTGAACAAGCAAGCACACTCTTATGGAGATCGGGCCATAGGTGGAAAAATTCATAGGTGGTAAAAAATCATATATTTCCCTGTATTGGCTGTAAATGGTATTCCATGTCAGATCTAGAAGGGTACAGGCTTGCTAAGTAAAACATAATACCTTTTTACGTATGTTCTAAAATACATTAAAGCGCTTGAACCCTGTTAATTGCTGCTATACTTTATTGATTTATCTATTAGTGCTGACTGTAAAACTGATTAACCACTTCTATTAAATGACCAATTAATCAGACATAGTTATAAGATGATACAGATAATCTCAAAATCTGACTGATGTATTGTTCTTAGGAATAGAAAGCGTATTTCATGTTTAAGGTGTCTTGTCGGTTTCCCGATAAACGGCACAATGTAATATAAAGATCAGAAGAAAAAAAATCACTGTCTTGAACTGCAATTTCCCAGAGGTCTATGGGGAGAGATGGATTACCAGGGTATAATCAGCCAAACCTTAAGCTAACAAGACTTGCAAACAAATGGATGCCAACACAATGCAAAATGGTGTGAAAGAAAAGAATGAAAAAACATAAAAGAATACACGAACTCCGCCTTTCTTTTTCAGTGAAATACATTCTAGTTTGGTAGTTTAATCCAAGCTAATAAACATATACTTTAAGAATGTTGTCATAACATTCTAATTAAGTTTTGGAAACGTTATTTCTAAATGTTCTTTGTCCAGTTCTTTAAATGTTAGAAAAAACATTTCTTTCCAAGTCTCGACAGAAATGTAAGCATAATATAATCCTCTCTAATCTTCAAATGAGGAAATTGTTGTCATGAGATTAGACTCGCACGTCCCATCACCGATCGCTGCTGAGAAACCCTGATGGAGAAGCCGAACCGCATGCATAATGCAAACACACTTTCCATGAGGATGTTTGCTAGATAATTGGCTTCCATAATATCTATTGTCTGTGTATTATCGATTCTATCTCCTCCATCTCTCTTGCTTGGTTCTCCCTGGCTTCTTTTATTAATGATTAATCTTTCATATCTGCTTCTCCTTATCTCATCGTCCTCTCAGAATCACTTGCACTTCTTTCATTCTTTATCTCTGTTTCTCTCTCTCTCCCACAATATCAATTCTATCTCCCTCTCTTTCTGCATCCTCCTTTATCCCCGTGTTTGTTTTCCAAGCTCTCGTTCTCCGTCTCAGTCCCCGAAGGTTCAGAGGTTTTCTTCTCTGTCACAGAATCGGAGCTCATCGTCCCCCGGCCTCACAAAGATACAAATAGATTAAGAGAGAGACGGCGAAGTACAAACAGCTCTTATCACCTCTGTGAGACAATTCACCACACATCTCAGGAGAAAAGCTAAAAGCTAGTTTAATAATCTCAGTTACAGAATCAGCATGTATGCAACAGTGCTGCCCACTTTTCCAAAAGCCAATTGGTTCTGAAGCAGTTTTCCATAGGGATTTTTAACTCTTTCCCGCCATTGATGAGTAGGTAACAGTACATTTAAATGTGTGTAGGATGAATGAAATTCAGAAGTACTACATCCGCCATGTTGTTACTGTCACATGTCACATGACCTACACAACGTATACACAACGCGGATGTAGTACTTCTGAATTTCACAAATAACAAATCCTCTCCCGTGGCCTCATGGGATAGTAAAGTGTTCATCACATGAAGACTTCAGAATCTTTTTTTGCAAAATATGTTTATATACACAAACGTTTGAGACTGACTCGATTAAAGAGCTCTTTTAGTGCGATTGCTTGTTTTGATTCTCTTATTGGTAGAGATTTCTGTGGATAATGTAGTTTTTCATAGTTAAACAATTATTTAAAAAATATGTCTTCAACATAACAACAGCTCACATTAGGTCTGTCTCTAAAGGTTTATGAGTTATTGTCCAGAATCAAGTCCCCATGGAGAAAATTAATTTAACTTTTACTTCCGGAACCGAATGATAAATGATAAATGTTTCTTTAGCGACTACCAGAAATAATATATGTATATCACTGAAGAGTTTGTCATGAAATCTTTCTCACAGTGCTCTGTTATTATGCAGTGAGCCGGAGGGATGATGAGTAAGTGTTTTTAAAATGCCAGATTTTAGGATTTTAGACACAGTCTAAAGGTCTCTCCTCTTAAAGACAAAAGTCAAAGAGCAAATACTAGACATTTTTATCAAGCTTTTCATTTTTAGAAAGATATATATATATATTTATTAATAATAATTCCAGTTCAGTTTCAAGTTTTTTTAGTTGTAGTTGTCATATAACCCTGCTTTTGATTTTCTTTCTGGCTTTTGTGTGTCTAAAAATGAAAAGCTTGATAAAAATGTCTAGTATTTGCTCTTTGACTTTTGTCTTTAAGAGGAGAGACCTTTAGACTGTGTCTAAAATCCTAAAATCTGGCATTTTAAAAACACTTACTCATCATCATCCCTCCGGCTCACTGCATAATAACAGAGCACTGTGAGAAAGATTTCATGACAAACTCTTCAATGCAGTTCAGATATGAAATTTATTTAGTTTTTAGATACATTCACAGACCAACATATAACAGAAAAAAAACATATATAACTCAAAGTACAGTAAGAAAACACCTGTCTACTTCTCAAAACACATATTCAACTGCACATTAATACAATAAAAACTGCATCCGCACCCCTAGCATCTTCTTTGACCACAATAATAGATCTGCAAAGACTTATTGACTAGGTCTGAGTGTTAATTGGCAATTAAGCCTTTAGTTTACAGCGATGTACGTCTCACTAACCGCACAGACTCTCTGAATATGAGGTTAATTTTCTTCCAGTGCTTTGAGAGCAGCGTTGTGATCACTAACTTTATCCCCATCAACCGGTGTGTAACAAGCTCTCATCCTTAACCTCTTAACCTACAAAGATCACAATGACAGTAATGTCTTCAGTGAGTAGATTATGGAGGGGGCTTAATTAAGTTATTAAGTTATTAAGTTTAGATGGATAAATGTAGAATTATATAAATCAGATTTAGAGGAGATGCTTTTGGAGTTCGAAACAGCTTGGCAGAAAAGTTCGCTCCAGATGTTAAACGCCATTGGTCCGTTTGCCGATGACTTAATAGGTGGGTGTGGCTCTGAGGCTCCTCCTCTTTGAGGTTTAAATCTTCTCTGGTTCGAAGCCGAGTTTAGTCATGGGTGAACACACTGCTTTATAGAAACAGAGAGAGACACTGAGGGCCCTATTTTAACGATCTGAAAAGCAAGTATCAAGCGTGAAACGCAAGTAACTTTGTGGGTGGATCTCGCAACGCAAATCTAAAATGTGTTGGTCTGAAGTCGCTTCATTACTCATAGGTGTGGTTTGGGCGTAACGTGAAATAAACCAATCAGAGCATCATCTCACATTCCCTTTAAGAGCAGGCGTGCTTGTTCCATGGCGGATTGCTATTATAACGGCGGATTTGCCAGGAGCGGTTCACAGCCGAGGAGACCGACGTTCTCGTCAGGGCCGTAAAACACAGAGAAGTGACATTGGGGACGGAGAAACACACACAGATTAGCTTCGGTTAAACAGGCGTATGATAATTTGGGTAAATGTGTAAGCTAGATTTATGACTATTTTTCACATCTTCATGGACACAACAATGATTTCCCTCGTGTGGTAATATTTGTCCATGTAATAATGTATGATTTTCTAAAAATGTGAACTGCTGCTTCTGTGTAGATGAGAGAAGCAAAGTGTGTGTGTGCGTTGTGCTCACGCTACATTATGGCCAAGTATGCGCCCTTAAAACAGCATCTGAACGCGCCGCTGACTTTAGACGAGGTTTCTCCTGGTCAGTGGTGGAATTGTTTTCTGAAACTGCAAAATAGCACCAGGGAACGTTTGCGCCGGAACACGCCTCCTCTTTTCACTGAACCGCCGCCGGGAGCGCAAGTTCATTCCCTAATTTACCGATGTGCGTCTGTGGAGGGAAAAGCCCGCTGTGCGTCCGGTCCGAAATAGGAATGATACATGCGTTGTTACATGTGCAATTGATGCTGTACAAAGTCAATTGCGCTGGGCGCGAGATAGGGCCCTGACACTGTTTTTCATGTTTAATACTGTAAAGCTGCTGATTTAAAGCGATCTATTGTATAAAGTGGTGTATGAAAAAGCGTGACGTGTCTGAATTGCAAACATATCCACATCTCTGTGATCAGATGCTTTCTGAACTGTTTTTTTCTCACCGCTGGCTTTTTGTCGTGATTTTTAAAAGGTAAAGGTGTTTCAAACTTCTTTTTACCCCTAAGCGAAGAATGAAAAAGGACTTTGCTGTGAGTTTATCAGGAACTAAAGCAAAAAAAAAAAAATCTGTAATATTAAGAAAAACACATTATTTGACGATGCTATAGGCTAGAATTCATCAAAACAAAATATTGACCAAAGTAAGTTTGAGCAATTTTGAATACACCACTATTGTTACTGATTTCCCAACAGCACTGCATCAATAAAAGCTCTATTTATATCATCTTTTTAACGTCGCTTACAAAAGGTCTGTGTTGACATACCTTATTTTGAAGGGAACAAGTGAATTCTGTAAGCAGAGGAGAAAGAAATACTCAGAGAAGAGACAAAAATAATAATCATCAGCTGTGAATTGCAGACATAGTCTCCCTTTAGAAGAGTTTGGCTCATTTGTCATGTTTCGTTTCTTTACCATGTGTTTTATTTTTCAGAGGCGTGTTCGTCTGATGCACGTCTTACATAAGCAGTGACATTTCAAAGCTCTTTATAGGAGCAAAACCTGGAGCGCGACTCTTCTCCTCTGATGAGAGAGACGCTTTCACAGAAAACTCAACTCTATCTGACGCTCGGGTTACAGCGTTTCCACCATCGCTTTAACCCTTCGCTTGCTGGATAATATATTAAAACAGACCAATGCTGCTGAGCTGTGAATCGATTCAGCTGATTCACTGAAAAGAAACAATCCGAAAGAACAATTATGCACACAAATTAATATCAATGTACTTTATTTTACTCTATTTTTTTTATTAGAGACCATGAAATATTTTTTAAGCATAAATGCACAAATGCACAAATTTTAGTAACGCTTTGCATTAAGGTTTCATTTGTTAAAATGAGTTAATAGTTAACATTGAACAATTTATATTCTACTGCATT
>NC_138241.1:36398565-36401065 GCF_964197995.2 Scardinius erythrophthalmus
GTGATCAGAGATGAGTTTTAAAGGATAAAATTATTGGACTTTAACAAAAGGGCTTGACTGTAGTTTAACTACTTTAAATCTCGTATCTGCAGAATGACATGATCGTGAATCTCTTTCTCTCTCTTTAGTCTCAGACTAAAGCAGATGCTCCATCCCTCCAGCAGAGTTTGTTCTGGGGGGTTTCCAGCCTTTCTTTCTCTATTTCTCTCCTCCTCTGCCTCTCGGCACACGAGCTGAGGGAAAACTGGTTTTATCCAGAGCCCCAGAGTAGAGACTTCACGTCCGTCTCTCACAGATTCTGGGCCCTATTTTAAGGATCTAAGCTCACGGCACAAGTGCGCATAAGTCTCATCTCATCTCCCATTCCCTTTAAAAGCCTGTTGCCCTCACGCCGTGGCGGATTCGCTATTTACATGGAGGACTTTGATAGCAGAAAAACTGAATGCGTCTCCAGAGAGGAAACAGAATCATCTACGGGACAAGCCGGATTCACCATATCTTTATGTACACAATAATAATCTTTTACATTGTAATCCTTTTATTTTTAATATTTGGCTGGTTTGTGTGCTGCTGCGTTTCCCTGTGTGTGTAATAAGCAGAGTGTACGAGCGTTGGTGACCCGCCTATATGCGCACATTACTAATGCACCCTTTAAATTGACTTTAGTCCAGGTTTCAGTTGGTCAATGGCTCAGTCTATTTCAGTTCCTTAGAATAGCAATGGTCCAACAATGCGCCTGAACACACACTCGTTCTCAGACCAGCAGACCATGGGTGCACAAATAAGCGCAAATGCATTTGCTATTTAAACAACGTGGCGCAGAACGTGAAAATGCAAACTGCGTCGGGCTGAAACTAGCAAAACACACTTGCGTCACACCGAGTGTATGATAGGCCCCTCTGTGTGTGTTTCTCTCTTTCTCTTTGTCAGGGATCATAACACTGCAAGAGCCCAAACACACCTTTTTTTTTGACTTGCATACCAGTGGCTCACTGTCAGAATGATGATAGTGTGTGTGGGCGGGGCATTATGTGGCTCATGAATATTAATTATGTGACATGACAATTTGGTAAACAGGCAGCAACTATAATTGGATACATGTGAAACTAAAGCATGAGATCCTGCAGTGTCGCAACTATCAGTTATAAATGAAAATGTGCACAAAAAAGTTTTAAACTATCATTAGACATCAACAATCCGCATATGAATCTCAACAATCATGACAACTCATCAGCGAGGGAGTAAGAAGAGCAGTAACGTTCCAACTTAAAAGAGCAGAAGCTAATTTGTTACAGATGCCTTTGTCAATGTGTGTGTAAAATAACAGTCACTTAGAGATGTCTGTCACCCAAAAACATTTTCTCCCAAAAAACGGGAGAGATGTAGTGGAGTGTGACAAAAATCTGCGTTAATGTTCTCTGTCATCTCTCATCTGTGTTTGCTTTGATCAGTCGCACCTCCAGCCATAAACTGACACAGCGGATCAGACTGAGAACCAGCAACGAACGTCCGCAGAATCTGTGAAATATAAAGTTCCCCTGTAGTCAATCATTTTGTCCCTTAAAACATTTTTTTTTTAATTCCTCGACATGTAACTTGACACCCTTGCCTCATTTAGTATACGCGGTTCTATGAATATGCAAATGAGCCCCGCCTCCACTCACTCACAGCAGAGATCCACTGGTTGACGATCACGAAAACGAAGCTTTTTGAAAACGCTCTCCAAAGTGGATTCATTTAAAAAACGCTGTTTTCTCGGTGTAGTGTGGACTGTCAAAACTGAGGTATTTAAAAGCGATGATGTGAGTTTAGTCATGTGACGCCTATTGTACCCATAGATATTGATGTTTATAGCGGTGTTGTGCCTGTTATATTCACTTTCACACTGTTGCTAAAATAAGTCACTTCACACACTCTTCATATCACAGTCCTGCACAGATGACAGAGCTCACTGCTGTCCTGCCGTGAAACATGAGAACAGGTTTAGTGTTTTAGACCACACATATAATGAGTGAGAGCGACCTGGATGATCAGTGAATGAGGAGATATTCTGCTAAATATAATGATGATATAATTGCTCGATAACTATATTATTTATTTTTTCGTTATTTATTTATCTGGATTAATGTAGACGTAGCCTGAGACTGTCTTTGGTTCACTGCAGTTTTAAGGAGGAAATACTCAGCAATGCTGTCGACTTATGAATTTACACATGGTTTGACTTAAAGCAGATTAAAAACACCACATAGACACATAAACTACATTACATTTTGGATTGGATTTTCACCACAGGGGGACTTTAATATAACACATCTACTGAAGTAATAAAATCTGTTTTGTATATCTTTATGATACACTGGCATCCACCAAAAACACAATGTGAAAACCCCATGATGAATCAAAGTTCATCACTGATGTAAATACTAGTAAACAGAAGATGCACAGTGTCATACACGCAAATACAAAAAAAAAAAGTCACTAAAATAATGCTATAAACATT
>NC_138241.1:36406065-36448565 GCF_964197995.2 Scardinius erythrophthalmus
GGCTGATTATAACATAATCTCGTTCACTGTAGAGAAAGATGCATGTAGGCCACACAGGGACCGTGAAGACACTGAATTAAACATAAAAACAGCCCTCATAATAATCACAAATACACTTACATTTCTAGAAATCAGTTTTTATGAATGAATGGCTTTGCTCTATCTGTTCCTCTGGTCGACAACACGCGCTAGCACCCCCTGCTGGTGAGGTCGACTAACAGCAGATGGAGAGTATGCTCGGTAATCTACTGCTTTTCCTGTAATTCCTGGATGTCGATGTTGAATTTACTGTCGAATTTGAACCTCTGAATTTGTAAAGCGAAATAAAATGGACTGAACATTGCCTGTTGAATATTATAGGGTGTATTTTTAAACAGTTTTAAAACAGTGAAATATGAAAGGTGAATATGGATTATTGAATTTCTATTAATGAAAATGTGTTGAATTGAAATATTCACAGCTTAAATATTCAACCATGTTGAATTTCATGAAAGACTCGTCGTGTCACACATGTTGACTCGGGCGCTGTAATGATCACGACACTAACATGATTTACTTTCGCCATCATGCAAACAAACTGCCATTTTTATGTTGCTGTGTGACCTGTGTTACTTAAGCTGATTGGTTGCTCTATTTGGCCTCCTTTCGCTCTGTTTTTCTCTCTCTCTCTCACCCAAAAGCCTCATGGGATATCAGGCCAGTGGCATGTCAAGCCTTACGTTTTATTGCATGTGATTTGACATCAATAAAAATTACACACAGCCTCAATCGCCGGAGTGCTGCAAACTCCTGTGGAGAGCATTAGCTCCTGCAGCTGCTGTGTTTCATGAGGGAAGAGACTGTAAAACACGTGCGGAGAATCTGAGTTTAGCGGCTCTGCACTTGATTAGAAGCTGACAGGAGTCAGTGACTTGTTTTACTCGGGTGAGAATGAGTGCCAGTGCAGAATGATCATAATAATGTTCATTAAAGCTGTGATGCAACCATAGAGTATGAAGCACTGACACAAAACACAGAATCAATGATGCAAACTTCATCAGATATGAGACAAATTCAAATTCTGCTGTAAAACAACTTCAACATTAAATGAGCTGGAGCAACGTTTCTGCCTTAAATTATTACATTGTTTATTATATACAGTTCCCTCTGATAACAGATCAAATTGTAATGTGGACTCATCCATTCATCCATCCATCCATCCATTTATCTATCCATTCATTCATTCATCCATCCATCCATCCATCCATTTATCTATCCATTCATCCCTCCATCCATCCATCCATCCATCCATCCATCCATCCATTTATCTATCCATCCATCCATCCATCCATCCATCCATCCATCCATCCATCCATCCATCCATCCATTTATCTATTCATCCATTTATCTATTCATCCATTTATCTATTCATCCATTTATCTATCTATCCATCCATCCATTTATCTATCTATCCATTTATCCATCCATCCATCCATTTATCTATCCATCCATTTATCTATTCATCCATTTACTTATCCTCCATCCATTTATCAATTTATCCATCCATCCATTTATCTATCTATCCATTTATCCATCCATCCATCCTCCATCCATTTATCTATTCATCCATCCATCCTCCATACATTTGTCCATCCATCCATCATCCATCCATCGTCTGTCCATCTATCTATAGAGATAGAGATAGACGGATTCCACACGGCCCAGATGTGGGCCGGATCTGGGCCGAAACTATGTTGCTGTCTGGGATAAAAACAGCTTTTTTAAATAAATTTTTATTTTAATGGCAAAGTAATATAACACAAAGCACAGTGCACATTGTTTTAAAATATGAATGTGCATTCATAAATGTACATTCATTTAAAAAAAATTTAATTATATAAAAAAACGTTGGTAGATTTACAATAACTGTGGAAAGGCATCATCAGTCTGTGAAAAGTGTGCAGGTGTTTGATTGGGGTTTCCAATTTTGTGTGCAATATTCATCAGACGGTCAGCGAGTGTTTACACCGTCTGAAACTGACACCTATGTAACTAGAAAACATGATGCTGAGAAACAAGTGTTATAAAAGAAGGCAGGAATCGGTCTAAAGGTGATGAAGAGCGAAGGAAGAAAACGAGACAGCGGGAATAAAGCAGCAGGGAGAGAAAGAAGAGAGTGAAGAGGACGGGGAAAGAGAGCTGACTTGATTTATGATTTAGAGGAGGGCCCATCTGTGGCCTTACATAAAGCGTTGCTCAAGTGGGGTTACAAATTTGGAAAGATTGTGTAATCTGTCACACTTAGTCCAGAGAGAGAGAGAGAGAGAGAGAGAGAGAGAGAGAGAGAGAGAGAGAGAGAGAGAGAGAGAGAGAGAGAGAGAGAGAGAGAGAGAGAGAGAGAGAGAGAGAGAGAGATCCATCATCCATCCGTCCGTCCGTCCGTCCGTCCGTCCGTCCGTCCGTCCGTCCGTCCGTCCATCTATCTATCTATCTATCTATCTATCTATCTATCTATCTATCTATCTTCTGTCTGCCCATCATCCTTCCATCCATCCGTCCGTCCATCCATCCGTCTGTCTGTCTGTCTGTCCATCCATCATCCAGTTTGATAGAACAGCAGTGACAAAGTATCCCACACAGCCCATATATATAAAACTATTTGTTCATGTAAATTTGGCATCTGAAGGAACGGAGGGTTCCTTAACCTAAGCATTAATAATGATGATCTTGTAGCTTGTGCAACATCAAAGAAAAGTGAAGAAGAAAAGCGCAAGTCAAGCCCATAAATTAGCCTTGGTAATGTGACCGTTCGGTGAACTCTCCTGTCAGGAGGCCGTGAGCTTTCGCCTCTGTGATTACTCAGAAAGATGATGGACAGATCCCAGAAAACTAAGCATCCATTTCAACAGATGGAAAATCAACAGAAAGCGTGTAAAACAGCGTGACGGGGCAGAGAGAGACACAGAAGAGCAAGAGGGCAAACAAAAGGGTAAAACATCTACTAAAAATGTACTAAAGGTAAATTTTTCATCCAAAAATTAAGTCTGAGACAAAATGTTGATCCAAACCTAGATTATTTTCTTTCTTCTGTTTGATAAAATATCTGCCAAATGTAAATATCATGTATTTTAAAATGGTGAATATATATGTGTGGCATTGGCCTGTTTCAAGTCCTCAGAATATGATGCTTTATGTGAGATTACGATTTTGAATTTGGGTCTGTTCTTCATGCAAAGCATCACATGACTTAAAAAAAAAGTATAGTGCATGAGTCATAGGGTTATTAGAAACTATTTCTATTGCGGTTGAAACTATTGCAGCCGAATGTATTTTTAAATGATGGATTATGGATTTTAATTAGGATTATATTCTAAATTTAAATTGACAATTTACATATAAATTAAATGTAGCAGAAGAAGCATTACTTTACTTCATATTTGTACTTAATAAAAAATTATATTTGTTTTGAGGAAAAAAGAACTTGGTGGTTGTTTTGGACAAGGTGGTCAGGTGGGCATGAAGTCACATGATTCCATCACTGTAGCCAAACCTGTGCAAACATTTGTGTGTGTTTTTATTGATTGCATCCTTGGATTATATGGCCCATTTGTTTCATGGATTATTTCGCATCAGTGTTGGTAAGACGGATTGTTTAAATGAGTATGTAATTGAATCAAGCTCAGTATGTGGTGTTTTTAATCTGCTTTAAGACAAACCATGTGTAAATTCATAAGTCGACAGCATTGCTGAGTATTTCCTCCTTAAAACTGCAGTGAACCAAAGACAGTCTCAAAAACACGCTTTGAAATCGCTGGTGTTTCTGACGTCACAAACTACCTTGTAACCAATCAGATCAACGTGTGATCGTCAACCAGTGGATCTCTGAGCTGAGTGAGTGAGTGGAGGCGGGGCTCATTTGCATATTCATAGAACCGCGCATACTAAATGAGGCTAGGGTGTCGAGTTACATTCAAGTTATTTTAAGACATGAAAAATGCTTAATTATATAATTTTGGTGATCAAAGATGAGTTTTAAGGGATACTATTATTGACTACAGGGGGTCTTTAACAATACTCTATATGATTTTGAATTTTTAATATTTTATATTAAATGTGAGATATTTCTGTCCCTCCATTGACAGACTGAATTTAGGCTTTTATTCACATATAAACATTGATCAGCAAACATAAACATGAATGAACCTCATTGGTTCTTGCTGAAGCTCAAACATGCTGCAAACACAAGAATGATATATATATACAGTATACACACTAGTCTATTTACTATACTAATATACATATACTACCGTTTTACTCAGTCGTTTTGGTGCATTTCTCACATCACTATTTACATTTGCACAACAGTTAGTTCAACCTCCACAACATTTAGTCATTTGTGCACATCATAGTAGCAGTTTCTCATTCCTTCCAACAAATTGCAAATGCTTTTGGACATGCATCAATTGCTTTCACACAACTCTCTGCTGTTTTATAACATTATCATTTGCTTATGTCATGTCAGTCAAAATTAACTAGTCAAGTCAAGTCAAGTCATCTTCATTTATATAGCGCTTTTAACAATGTAGATTGTCTCAAAGCAGCTTTACAGAGATAAGCGTATAATTTAAGGTAACAGAGATTGTTTCGGCTTTACAGCAGAGTTAAGTTATTTCCATCTAAAGTTAGTTTTAATTGATTTGGTTCCGTTGCAATGATCATTTGTTATTAAATTAGGGGCCGCTAAGACGACACCATTCTCTCTACACAGACTTTAAACGCGAACCTGTGAGAAACGCTGATGGCGGTCACATGCGCATTTAGAATGGGTTCTATAGTTATGTGCGTTAGAATATACGCAGGTTTGGAATTCCCTACAAGCCAAGCCTAAACAAAATACTTGTCTTTCCTTATAAATTTTGATAAGGAATTTTATTTTATTTGTTGCTTTGGGGTAGGACCGCAAGACGAATTTTCCCGACAACGCCTTATCTGTAGAGTGGTAGTGGGATCCTCCATAGGGAGAGACTAGTTGGCACTTCAGCACTGCGTTGTCATCGGTCCAGGTGAAGGTCCTTCGTCAGATCTGGATACGGCCTGGATCCGGCAGGCTGCAGGAAAAACCTTGGGATAAACACAGACACTAAAATTAGCGTAGATGCCATTCTTCTCATGATGCAACGAGTACATCAGGATTTTTGGGAAGTGTTCCCGGTTCCGGCTGACCTAATCTATGCAGCATAACATTAAATTATAGAAGTCTATAATGTATTATGTGAAAGCTAGGTCAAAGAGATGTGTCTTTAGTCTAGCTTTGAACTGACAGAGTGTGTCTGCTTCCCGGACAATGGTAGGAAGACTGTTCCAGAGTTTTGGTGCTAAATAGGAAAAGGATCTACCGCCAGCAGTCGATTTTGATATTCTAGGTATAATCAACTGGCCGGAATTTTGAGATCGTAATAGACGTGACGGACTATAATGCGTTAAGAGCTCGCTCAAGTACTGCGGAGCTAAACCATTCAGTGCTTTGTAAGTAATCAGCAATATTTTAAAATTTATGCGATGTTTAATAGGGAGCCAGTGCAGTTTTGACAGAACCGGGCTAATATGGTCATACTTCCTGGTTCTGGTAAGAACTCGAGCTGCTGCGTTTTGGACCAGCTGTAGTTTGTTTATTAAGCGTGCAGGGCAACCACCCAGTAGAGCATTACAATAATCTAGCCTTGAGGTCATGAACGCATGAACTAATTGTTCCGCATTTGTCAATGAGAGCATATGACGTAATTTAGATATATTTTTAAGATGGAAAAATGCAGTTTTACAGATACTAGACACGTGACTTTCAAATGAAAGATTGGTATCAAAGAGCACACCCAGGTTCCTAACCGACGACGAAGACTTAACAGAGCAGCCATCAAGTGTTAGACAGTATTCTGTATTATTACGTGAGGAAGTTTTTTGTCCAATAATTAGAAACTCTGTTTTTTCAGAATTTAGAAGTAGGAAATTACAAGTCATCCAATTTTTTATATCCGCTATGCATTCCGTTAATTTTGTGAATTGATAAGTTTCGTTAGGTTTTGAAGAAATATAGAGCTGAGTATCGTCAGCATAACAGTGAAAGCTAATTCCATGTTTCCTAATGATATCTCCTAAGGGTAGCATGTACAGAGTGAACAGCAGCGGTCCTAATACTGAGCCTTGTGGTACGCCATACTTAACCTGTGATCGATGAGACATCTCATCATTTACTGCTACAAACTGATAACGGTCAGATAAGTATGATTTAAACCATGCTAGTGCATTTCCTGTAATGCCAACATAATGTTCTAATCTATTTAAAAGAACGTTGTGGTCGATGGTGTCAAATGCAGCACTAAGATCGAGTAACACTAATAGAGAGATACAACCACGATCGGATGATAAGAGCAAATCATTTGTGACTCTAACGAGAGCTGTTTCGGTACTATGGTACGGTCTAAATCCGGACTGGAAATCCTCGCAGATATCATTTCTTTCAAGAAAGGAACACAGTTGTGAGGATACTGCCTTTTCTAATATCTTTGACAGAAAAGGTAGATTCGAGATCGGCCTGTAATTGACTAATTCTGAAGGATCAAGTTGCGTTTTTTTAACAAGCGGTTTAATCAAAGCCAGCTTAAAGTTTTTTTGGTACGTATCCTAGTGACAAAGACGAATTAATGATATTAAGAAGAGGATCTATGACCTCTGGAAGTATTTCTTTCAGTAGCTTAGTCGGTATAGGGTCTAACATACATGTTGTAGATTTAGATGATTTAATGAGTTTAGTAAATTCTTCCTCTCCTATAGCAACGAATGAATCAAATTTTTCCTCAGGGAGACTACAATGCACTGCCTGATGCGATACTGTAGTAGACGGTTGCATAGTTATAATTTTGTCCCTGATATTATCAATCTTATAAGTGAAGAAGTTCATAAAGTCATTACTGCTGTGTTGCTTGGAAACTTCGGTGCTTGAAGCTTTATTTTTCGTTAGTTTAGCCACCGTTTCAAATAAATACCTAGGATTATGTTTATTTTCTTCTAATAGGGTTGAAAAATAAGCAGATCTAGCAGCTTTTAAAGCCTCTCTGTAAGTAATTGAGCTCTCTTTCCATGAAATGCGAAATACCTCTAGTTTTGTTTTCTTCCAGTTGCGCTCCATTTTTCTGGCTGCTCTCTTAAGGGCCCGAGTGTGCTCGTTGTACCACGGCGTTGGACTATTTTCTTTAATCTTCTTTAAGCGCAACGGAGCAACTGTGTCTAAAGTGCTGGAAAAGAGAGAGTTAAACGTTTCTGTTGTAATATCTAGTTCTTCTAAGCTATCTGAGATGCTGAGATGATGAAACTGATTAGGAAGATTATTAATAAAGCAATCTTTAGTAGCAGAAGTGATAGGTCTCACATATTTGAAACACGGAGTCGGCTTTGCAGCCTTGGCTAAATGCAAATTACACGAGACTAGATAATGATCTGAGATGTCATCGCTCTGCTGCAGAATTTCAACGGCATCCACATCTATTCCGTGTGATAATATTAGATCTAGAGTATGATTACGACGATGAGTAGGTCCTGACACGTGTTGTCTAACTCCAATTGAATTTACAATGTCTTTAAATGCCAATCCCAATGCATCTTTTTCATTATCGATGTGTATATTAAAATCACCAACAATTAATACTTTATCTGCAGCCAGTACTAACTCTGATAGAAAGTCCGCAAATTCTTTGATAAAGTCTGTATGGTGCCCTGGTGGCCTGTATACAGTAGCCAGCACAAATCTCAAACGTGATTTATCGTTTACACTATATATTTTTACATTAAGCACCAATGCTTCAAAAGAATTATATTTAAAACTTGATTTCTTAGTGGTTTTGAAACTATTACTATAGATTACAGCAACACCACCCCCTTTGCGTTTCAGACGAGGCTCATGTTTATAACAGTAATCTTGCGGGGTTGATTCATTTAAAGTAATGTAATCGTTTGGTTTTAGCCAGGTTTCTGTCAAACACAGCACATCTAGGTTATTATCTGAAATCATATCGTTAACAACGAGTGCTTTTGAAGTAAGCGATCGAATATTCAGCAACCCAAGCTTTAGCATTTGCTCATCTGTATTATAGCTGTTTTTTATTTGTTGAACATCAATTAAATTTTTAACCTTAGTTGGGTTTAAACGTTTTTTGGATTTCCAAATTCGGGGAACAGACACAGTCTCTATATGATGATAGCTAGGTGAAAGAGGCTCTATGTGATGGGATTTATCTGAACTATACTTGTGAATGCTGAATAGTCATTCCATATAAAACTAATAGTCCTCATTTCTTTGCTTGAGTCATTACATACAAAAATGTTGAACTAGTTGTCAAAATCTGTCAAGCAAATTTTACACATTTTTTAAAATCTTTTTTTTTTTTCTGAAAATGTCTCCTAAATTGAACAATTTCTCTCAGGTGAATCTCAGCTTTCACTGATGATGAATGTCTGGATGAGCATGAATGATTACAGTACTATGTATGCTGTATGTTCAGTTCCAATATGTACTGCAATATTGTGTACAGTTGTGCACAGGGAGTTTATGTTTGTTGTAAATAATGGTGTATTTTTTATTTTGCACAATGCTGTGAACAAATTAGAATTGCAAAGAGCATATGCAGTAAAAATGTGAAACATACATATTCAGTGTCTTGTACTCAGTTACCTCACTAAATACAGTAATGTGTAACTTTACTGTATTTTTCAAATGGCTGTGCAAATAGTATATAGCGCTATTTTCAGGTAGTAACCAAGATCTGACTTTTTTGCATTGGAAAACATTTACAGAGTAAACTGTCATAATGAAAACATGACAAAGCCATTTGACTATCTTGTTCATAAACAGTGGTGTCAGAACTCTTCATCTTGATGACACTGACTTGCTTTTGAGGAGTGAGCTATCCATTTTGAGCAAGTGACACGCTTTTGCAGGTTATCAACTAGGTTTTGCAGTTTGCACTAATTGTTTTAAGAACTGCATTAACTGTTGTGCAAATGTAAATAGTGATGTGAGAAACGCACCAAAGCGACTGAGAAAAACTGTAATATAAATATACAATACAAAATTTACCTTACCTTATTCCTTAATCAAACATGCTCCCCTAACTCTTTACAGGGAACAAAGTCTGTAGGGAAATACATTCTTAATGTTAGTTACACATAAAGAAGCTCCTTAAAAAAGACCAGTCAGCTGACCTGCGGCGTGCGGAGTGAAGACTCACCAGACGGTTCTCTATGAACCTGAAAGAGGCGTTCTCACTAACCAAGCCGAGGCGTGCCATCAGAACATCGGTCTCATCATGGGCCCACCCCAGGCCGGATGTAAGGGGCGCCTGGGGAGTCGGGAACAGAGGAGAGGGCTGTGATGTACTGAGGCCCTCAGGGGAGATGATCCATCACTGACGCTGTGAGTGCTTGTGTTGGATCACCTCAGAATCAGATCCCTCTTCTTGCGGGAGTCACGCCTCTTCCGCACCCTACTCCTCCATGGAGAGGACGCACGAGAGGCGACACTGGCTCTCTGGCCCTGTCTACGGTCCTCGGACTGTGAAGGACTCCCGCCTGCCTGGGCTTGGACCCGGATCTCAGCGGTATGCACATAGGCGTCATTTGCGAGTGATGCGGATGGGACATGTCCCCACCACTTTTTGCTACTTTTTTACTTTTGAGACATCTCACGGCACGAATGAACCAATATATATAAACAAAACATCTCCAGTTAACTAGCAGAGCATTCATTTAGTTCTTTTGTTAAATAAGAGGCGATCTAGCGTTGAAATGTGTTGTTTTTTAAATCAGGTGATCAAAGTGCTCGTTGCCGCTGCGATCAGTGGCGCGGATACTGTGTTCTCTTGCTCGCGCACAGTCTTCACTCGTACGCGCGCTTCAATCCGTTGTGGAGACTCTCTATTCGTTCCGGTTAAATTACAAAACAAACTGCACACAAACGTGTCCCTGCCTGATATACAACCACTGATAAACATAATCGGTTTTGATGAGAAAAAAATAAAACTATATGAGTGCGGATTAGAACCCAGAACCTCTGACACGCTTGGCAAAAGTGTGTAAAGTAACAACATATATTAGACCTCATTAAACAACAAATTAAACCCAATCAGTGTACTATTTAAATCGATTGCTGGACATCGTAATGTTATTGTACATACATCTGTTTTAAGATTTAGCATTGTGCCCCCCCCCCCCCCGTCCCACCCACTTTTTAAAAGAAAGTTACGCCACTGCCCTCCCGTCTGCCTGGGAGTGGACCCGGATCTCAGCGGTCTACAGGTCCTGAAAGCAGCTGAGCACGCCTTCGCTTCCCTGAACTTCCCAACCACCGCCTCCACAGAGGTGCCAAAGAGTTCAGAGTTCTAGACTGGCGAATCGACTCCTTCTCCCCGATGTCGGCCAGGTTTAACCACCATCGACCGACTGATGGCAGCAGTGTGTTTGGTGGCCCTAAGAGTAAGGTCAGCTCAGCGACCGCCTCAGGAGACATCCCCGCCCCCTGGTGGAGATCCCGCAGCAGGTCAGCCTGGTACGCCTGCAGCACCGGCCTGACCCGCTGCCGTGTGTGCTCTGCCACACTGCTATTGTCTTGAACGGTTCGGACAGCAGGGTTGGAGCTCTCAGACACGAGATAGTTCGCAAACATCTCGTCAATGGACGCCATCGACACATGCCCAAGCTCTCCGATCCCCTCAACATCAGCGAAACTAGCCCTCTGATGCCGGTGGATCCGGGCAGAGTATGGGTTCTTCCATGCCCTCTCGATCTCTGTGTGAAGATCAGGAAGGAATGGAAGTCTGGTGGCCTATGGCCGGGGAGAAACGTATCGTCAAGCCTCCATAACATCATTAGTGCTGAGAGGGCTCAGGATCTACCTGATTATCACCCTCATCAACCATCTCCTGCTCGTCCTGAAGAGCACTCGCTGCAGGAACAGTAGGAGAATAGTCTTCGTCATCCACATGCAGTGAGAGGTTTACACCCCCGTCAAGGTGATCGACAAGCTCCATCTGGGAACCCCATGATGTGAGTCGCCGCTCTGCCTCTTCACTCGAGAAGAGGGCCAGACGAGAGCAGGAAAAACGCTCACAGTTTGCACCGGTGGTGAGAACCCTCAAGAACCTCCCGTGTGTGCTCTTCACCCAGACAGAAAACACACAGTTCACGTGTGTCACCCGGCGTCAGAAACCTTGGGCACGGGTCGGCACACTTCAGAAGACAATCAGCCTTCGCCGTGCGTTTCATTATTATTTTCTTACCCGTAATCCTTTAGTGTTACAGACAGAGCAGTCCCTAAAGACGAAAAGGATGATTGTCATGTTTGCAAGACGCCCTTATATATATCCAGGTCACACGTTTATCATTCACGTTAATGATTCACAGGCTGTCGCCGGTCAGTGTGATTGCTGTGATTTGATAGTGATTTCGGACACCTGTCACGCCTGAGGCGTTCCCCAAAGCTTCATTCGACGCAGTGCGAGTCCCCTTTCGAAAGGAAATACACGTTTCTTGTGCTTTTGTGGTCAGTGGATGTCTATGGATGTTTAGTCACACATAAACTGCTTTATTTCAGGTCAAAAGAAGCTGTCAGGAATATGAATATGAATATTGAAGTCAGCTTTAGGGTGTCGGGTCAGTGGCCGGTCATGAATGAATAACATCTGCACTTTTCAAACTCCGCAAACGGAAAGAGAATGCATGCGTTAAATGTCAAGTGACTTAAAAACAGTGTCTCCGGCTAATCAGTCATCAAACTGAACAACTGACTCACAGTCAGTGCATCGTGTCAAAGTGTGTCTGTATCACTGATGAATACAAGCTTCTTCATCATCTGCAAACTCTTCATTGCTCTATACAGTGAAGAATCAAGAGACAAACGCTAGAAAATAAAGTTATCTTAATGTGATAAATACACTGCAAACAAACACAAACAAACAAACAAAAAACGGTGTTCATGAAAAAACATTCATAAATCAAGATACATTTACTGGAGAAGCAAAATGACTGAAGATATTAAGTGTTGTTTTCTGAAAAATGTATCAAAAGGAAGTGAGTTTGTGCTTAAAGCAAGAACAAATATATGTATATTTCTATGTATTTATTTAAAACATTGAAAAACTGAATTGGATTACACATAATGACTGTTTTTGGGCTGTTAAGATAAAAAAAAAAAGAAAAAAAAAGGAATTTGTTGGTTTATGTGCTTAATTAATTGTCATGAAAATAATTTCACAATGTAAAAAATAATCGTGGTCCTAAAACGGCTTGTAATTTTATTATTATATTATTTTTTATTTTGTTTAGAAACTTGACCCGGGAATGTTTTTGTGACATTTAGCCAATATGGTTATTTTTGTCAAGTCAATTTTATATTGTATATAGTTTTAAAACAGCTTTACAGAAAATCATGATGTAATGTCTGTAATATCTTAATGTCCACACTTACAGTAGCAGATTGGATATGGGCAAATCTAGCAGGGATTGAATGATCGATTCCTGGATGTCATTAACGTTTGCATGCATGAAAACTGTCTATGCTGACTTTAGGAATAACTGAGTGAAGAGCAGCGTTTAGACATGAACTGATCTGATCTCTCAGACTGAGATGATTCGAGCATCCTCTAGGGCTTTAACACAGCGAACGGTGTTTCGGTCAGAGACGACAGACTCGCATCGACTGAGACTCGATCTTCTTCACATCAAACCGGATCAGTTTTCTACAATCAATAAGAAAATATTCTACACTTGTACACAAGCATGCATGGAAGCTCTAACTTATAAGTTTACACTACTCAGGATTGTTATATTTATTGAGTTTATGTTCCCATCATGCACCACACACTTTATAAGGTTGTGCCAGTTATTTTACCTGTTGCTGTTGTTGATGTCTTTGTCAAGTTTGGTAGCTTGTTTTGCGATGCCTGGAGTTGATTTGAGAATGATTTATTTGTGAGCAAAAATCTGTTTTTACCATTATCATGTTTTGTGTGTCATTTGTACATTTATACTGTATTAATCGTTTAAATGTTGCTTGGTTATTTTATATGCCATTGCATCAGATTCGTAAGAAAAAATGTTATTCTGTTAATTGAAAAGGTTTCAGTTAGAGTTCCTCAATCATTTCATTCATTATGTCACAAAGTTAAGTAGATTTGGTCTTATACGTTGATAATGTGTGCAAAACTTTGGCACTGTAATGTGAGGGATGACCAGTGTCTCTGACCGGTTTCATTGATTCATTAACCGCACATATTTAATCATTTTCATCAAAGCCACGGAATCATCATGTCATCACTCATGCATTTATGCTGCATTAAACAGAAAATCACAGAATATATTTAGACAGAAGGACAGATATCAAAATTATGCTATTTAAAGTTCTGATGACATTAAACTGCTTGCGACCCACTACTGTAATATGAAGGATTTCTGAGTAAAATAGGATATTATGAATATTATAATTTTCTATAAATATTATTATATAATGATATTATAAAATAACATAATCCAATATAATTATGGATTTTATCCATCAGTAAAAATGGAATGGTATCTCTATATATTATAATAACATAATCATTTTTAGAACTGTATCGTTCTTGTTATCGTCCTTGTTGTGAACTTAAAACTAGGAGGAAAGGTGATGATTTCATGTTGACTTGAAGGACGCAGTAATTCTCCAGAGCTAAAGTAGAGTTTACTTGTGTTCATATCATCAGTAGAGAGTTCTCTCGTTATGATATATCAAACTGGCAATTATAAAATGCAGTGTCTTTAAACGAGTGAAGATGAGTCTGTGTGCAGACGGACCCTGTCAGTGGGCGGCTCAAACACATCACTGACACTTCAGCAAACATCTGTCCACTTCACTTGCTTGCAGTAAACTGTGTTAAGTGTTAATTACATCTGAGCCTTTCATTCTCCAGGCGGTTTGAGTCATAGACCAGAGAAGCCAAAGGCAAGAATCATCTCACATCTGATGGAATCTAGAGATGACTGGCTGAAGATTGCTCTACAAGGTTTTCACTCCACAAGTCTGTGAAAAGTTTGTCAAACTTATTATTACCCATACAAAACGCCCATAAACCCTGACAATTAATTCTTTTCCCAACAGAGAACAATGTGACCATCCACTTCATTAGCAGCCTTGATTCTAGATGCATTCCCAGAGGAAAGAAAATAAAGTAATGATATCTCTTCAAATGTTTCTTTACTTTAACATCAAATGGAGACTTTTGCACGAGTCTCCTGCTTCTCACACTTGTCTCCTGAAACAAAAACTCTAACACTCTCACATTTTTATTCTCTAAATAATCCGGAAAGATCTCAACAACATCACGAGCTGTGCTCATATTTTTCTCCTTAGCTAGAGACAAATTTGTCTCATCTAAAGATTCAGAAGAAATCTCAACAAATTCACACACTGAGGGCGATTTTTGGTGCAGCATAAAATTCTATTCTATTCTATTCTATTCTATTCTATTCTATTCTATTCTATTCTATTCTATTCTATTCTATTCAAACTTTATTATAAGCCCAACAGTGTTTTTTTTTGTTGCAGCATAAAATTCTATTCTATTCTATTCTATTCTATTCTATTCTATTCTATTCTATTCTATTCTATTCTATTCTATTCTATTCTATTCTATTCTATCTCTTTATTGCATTTCGTACTTGACCTCTGACCCCTAAAGCATGCAGTCAAGTCAAGCCAAGTCAAGTCAAGTTTATTTATATAGCGCTTTTCACAATACAGATTGTATCAAAGCAGCTTCACAGTATTAAATTAAAATAATACATCAGTGTTTGTTTCTAGTGTAAAACGTCCACGTTTGGTAATGCTGATCAATAGTATTGTTGATTGATTAATTAAATGAAGTATCCCCAAATATCCCCAACTGAGCAAGCCAAAGGCCTGCTGCAACAGCACACAGAAGTGTTGAATGTGTGAGTCTGTGATGCTGATCTCTCAGCTGTCAGAGACACAGAACTGCAGGATTAACTCTACACACTTCATCCCCAGAGAGCCCATTAGATGTGGAACTGCACTCCAGTGTACGAACCAACTGGGAACGAAAGAGCTCTCCATAATTGAGTAAATTCAGATCGCTATTAGCAACTGTATTGGTAAAGACTCTACTGAGTCGAGCTCTACTGAGGCCATTCTAACTTTGAGCTCTACTGTAAATCTCATCATTATTCCATTAATGAGATGCGATCCCTCATTAGGCTCCAGTTTATAAGTTACCAAACATCTACCAAACAAGAGAAATATTAAAACTTTTTTTCTCCTCTGGGGATGATCTGAAGAAAGGCATATAGGTTGCATTTTTATTATTTAAAAAAATAAATAAAAGTAATGTATTATAATATTCGGCATTTTTAATGACAGTAAGAAGATCCATTTAGATCTAATGGGCTGACTTGCACCACTTTAAAGTGTATAGTTACTTTTAATCTGTGTGTATATTCCATTCCATCTGGTTATTAATATTATCTATAAACAGATGTCGTGAGTCTAGATTCAGACTGTTGTAGAAAAACGCGTTTGACCCTGAGCGCTCTCCGTTCAGCGTCCCGTTGCTAAGAGACGCGTCCAAACACTCGCTAGTTACTCGGCTGAACTGACGCTCTCAACATAAACTAAACACGTAAACCTGAATAAAAATCAATTTTGTCTTTGAACTCTTCTTAACTTTAACTGCTGAGCTGCTGTAGAACGGCTGGTGACGTGAAATGGATCTTCGTATTCGACAATATCTGTTAAAAGCTCAGGAGAAAAGAGGTAACGTGAACGTTAGCCGTTAAATTAACGTAACGTTACGTGTTTATTAGTCGATAATTCATTGAATGTGTTTGTTTTATTACCTTGTATTGTTAATCGAGTGTAAACGCATTCATGAAGGGTTAGTTGTCACACAGAGAAAGTCACAGTTACACAAATGCTTGTTCTCCGTGTCTTTTGTGCAGATGTTGTGTTTGTGAGAAAAGCATATGAGCTGATCGGATGTGGTCAGTCTGAGCTCAGTGTTCTGTGTGCTGAACAATCTCTACAGGTGAGACGAGAACACACACACACACACACACACACACACACACACACACACACACACACACACACACACACACACACACACACACACACACACACACACACATGTCTGGTTTCCTATCTTTGTGGGGACTCTCCATAGACTTAATGATTTTTATACTGTACACACTGTATATTCTGTCCCCTTACACTAACCCTACCCCTAAACCTACCCATCACAGAAAACTTTCTGCATTTTTACATTTCCAAAAAAACTCATTCTGTATGATTTATAAGCTTGTTTACCCATGGGGACCTCAATTTAGGTCCCCACTGTGACACACACACACACACACACACACACACACACACACACACACACACACACACACACACACACACACACACACTCTACCTGCACCCGTTGTGGAAGTAAACACTCCATTCAGTTTCTCCACAGTCTTCCTGTTTTAAAAAAAACTTTAATGCATTGAGTTTGTGCTTAAAACATGAACAAATATCTGCCAGTAAGAGTCAGAAAAATACACTTAATTTAAAGTGGGAAAAAAAGTGTATTTTTCTGGCAGGTGTTTGTTCTAGTTTTAAGCATAAACTCAAGTTTAGATATTAAATAATGTTTAGATATTTGTGCTAGACAACAAGACAGAAACACTGAGGAAGAACATCATTTTTAATCCCTTTAATCCTCTTAAATATTAATTGGTCAACTCAGTATGTAGTCATTTTATATATATATTTAAAGTTTCATTTATTTAATGGTGGCAGCTGATTAAACATCATTATACCCAGCGTGTTCTGAAATCAAACATGTCCACGTCCGAGTTTGAATGTCAATTCTTTTTTTAAATGTTTAACGTTAAGTCTTTATTGATAAGCGAATCAAATACCCAGCTCTAGAGTGTTTCTGGTGTGAGGAAACCCCAAGCTCGAGCTGGAGATAGCGGAGGGTAATCCTCTTCCATGCTGTGACTGAACACACACCGCTGCATCTCAGTGTGTGTGTGTGTGTGTGTGTGTGTGTGTGTGTGTGTGTGTGTGACAGCGTTTGAGTTTCTCCTCTCTGGCTGAACACATAATGCTGGTTTAGATAACAGCGAACACTGCTACCCCCCCTCGGGCCTTTACCCTAGCGCAGGATTACTGTAACAGCAGTTTATCTCAGAATGTGCTGTCGTTTCATAAAGGGTGAGAATCTCACTCACAAAAACATCAAATAAAAGTATTGCATTAAGAAAAATCAAACATATGATGTGGTTTGTATATGACAAAATTTAATGCATTTACCCTTCCAAGTCTCTGTAATGCATCCTCATATTTCTGTGTATTTCCTGTTATTCTCATGATTACAGTAATACTGTAAGACACATTTTTTTCATACTTTTTATTTTAGAATACAGTAAATTGCAAACTGTACAGTGACCTAGACATGTTCTTGACAGGTTTTGAGGTGAATCTCAAGAACAAATATTAATTAGATGCTATTTGCAGATGATATCGGCAGATGTTATTTGCACTTGACTGACTTGTCAAAGCAGTTTATTTTAGTTTAATTGAGATACTATTACAATTTGTATTCATATTTAGTTTTTTTATTTTTTTATTTTCTAATTTAATTAAAATTTTAGTTAAAGTTTTAGTAGTTTTTGTCATGTTAATTAGTTAAAAAATCTCTATATAGTTTTTTACATTTTTTATTTCAGTTTTATTTGTACTTATTTTATACATCAAGTTAAACTAAATGATAAAGAGCAATTTTGCATTGGCAACTTGCTGGAATAAGTTTGCTGGAAGTTTTTTTTATATTTTATTTTAGTTAAAAAAACATTTTTTATTTCAAGTAACAAAGCTATTTTTTCATGGTTTTAGTTTTAGTAACTATAATAACCCTGTTCAAACCTTGTGATTTTGTGAACCAGCCCTTCTTTACTATATTTACTATATTTAGATTTAGATTTAACATTTAGATTTAACATTTAGATTTAGATTTACATTTAACATTTAGATTCAACATTTAGATTTAGATTTAGATTTAAAATTTAGATTTAACATTTAGATTTAGATTTAACATTTAGATTTAGATTTAGATTTAACATTTAGATTTAACATTTAGATTTAGATTTAGATTTACATTTACATTTAACATTTTGATTCAACATTTAGATTTAGATTTAACATTTAGATTCAACATTTAGATTTAGATTTAGATTTACATTTAACATTTAGATTTAGATTTAACATTTAGATTCAACATTTAGATTTAACATTTAGATTTAGATTTAACATTTAGATTCAACATTTAGATTCAACATTTAGATTTAGATTTAACATTTAGATTTAACATTTAGATTTAGATTTACATTTAACATTTAGATTCAACATTTAGATTTAACATTTAGATTCAACATTTAGATTTAGATTTAACATTTAGATTTAGATTTAACATTTAGATTTAGATTTAGATTCAACATTTAGAGTTAGATTTAGATTTAACATTTAGATTCAACATTTAGATTTAGATTTAACATTTAGATTTAGATTTAACATTTAGATTTAACATTTAGATTTAGATTTACATTTAACATTTAGAGTTAGATTTAGATTTAACATTTAGATTCAACATTTAGATTTAGATTTAACATTTAGATTTAGATTTAACATTTAGATTCAACATTTAGATTTAGATTTAGATTTACATTTAACATTTAGATTCAACATTTAGATTTAGATTCAACATTTAGATTTAGATTTAGATTTAACATTTAGATTCTGTTACCAGGTGGTTTTCTTCTGTAATTTCTCTAAGGGCGGGTGAAGCCTAAAAGGTGGATAGACACTCTATGAAACATAAATATGAACATCGAGTCCATACATATTTTCACATCGCTGCTCATCCAGAATCGTAAGCAATTGTGTTGCCATATCAGCTCAAATGTGTGTATAAATCATCTCTAATATGCTGACACAATTCAAACGTCACATTCGACCAACAGAAGAATGCAATCATTTGAACCGTCCCGTTCCTGAGAAGAGAAAAGCTGCCAAAAAGAGCTGAGCAGCTGAGCAGGCTTTTGCTCAATGAGTTGTGAAGTGAGAAATCCTAAATAGATAAGCGACAGCATATGAGCATTGTGAATTCATTCCTCTCAGAACTGAGGAAGTGTGTAAAATATACTGGGCTTGTCTGAGGTATAAGCTGAACGCAGAATCCCTTGCTTTTTGCACTCGAGCACTTTTTAAAAAGTTCCATTATGTGCTTCCTGATGTGGCAAAAATGTTATTGCCGGCTGGGAAATATGTTTGAATTTTGAAGTTTCTGATGGTAAATTCTGCAGTCTTGCTGAATACTGCCTACATAGACAGCATCCTAACTGAAGTCAACCCTCTTAAGTGACTGAGTAGGCAGCAAATGATTTCCAATAGAGTTTACATTAACATGCCAAAAAGCTAAATGCTATATAGCAAATCTGTTGCTTGGTTGTTTATATCGTAAAACTCTATTATCATCCGGCTCTATATAAAAAGTTGGATATATATCACTGCAAAAAATGCTTTTCTTACTTAATATTTGTGTCTTGTTTCCAGTATATCTAAAAATTCTTCAAATGCCTAAAGTAAAATTACATAAGAAATTCTGTCTTGTTTCCTGATTTAAAAAAAATTTAAAAAATAAGTGAGTTTTTGCTGAAAACAAGCAAAATGATCTGCCAATGGGGTTAGAAAAATAATCTTGTTTTCCGTTTAAATTAAGTTTTTTTTCTGACCCCATTGGCAGATTATTGTGCTTGTTTTAAGCAAAAACTCACTTATTTAAAAAAAAAAATTATCAGAAAACAAGAGAGAATTTCTTATTTCATTTTACTTATCTAGTAAATGCTTCTTGATTTAAGAATTAAATACTAACAAAAGCATACATACAGTATATTCATATAAAGTGATACTATAGTAAATGATATCTCAACTGCCTGATTGTTTGTATCTCTGCAAAATGTAACTATATAATCACCCAGCTCTTTATATAAAGTTATAAAGGAGATATATATATATATATGTATATATATATATATATATATATATATATATATATATATATATATATATATATATATATATTATACAGTATATATATATACATAAAGTACACTGATGTAGAGTGGTATATATTATATAGATTAAAACAAAAAAACTGAAATAATTACATTGCATGATTATTCTGGGACACTTGAAATTCAGCTCAAGCATTTCAGTGTCATCTTTCCGGATCTGGATCATCTCTGAGACATTTCTACACTTAGAAATAGGAGTTAACCTGTTACACATTCAGTTGAATGGACATGATTTGGAAAGCCACACACCTGTCAATAAAGGGTCTAACAGATGAAAATGAATATCAGAGTAAACCAAGTCTACAGAGTTATCACAAATCTGTTCAATGCTTTGTCATGATGGAGTGAGGAATGCAGATTGATGTGAAAAAAAAGTAATTTAAAGCCCCATAAGGCTGCAAAACACAATGTGAAAAAACGAAGGGGTATGAAGTATTTTTCCCACGTAAAGCAATATGTACCGTACAGTAAATCTCATCTGCTTGATAGATTATCGTCCTAAAATGTAATTATATTATCGCCAGCTCTAATCTGATTAATGCAACGAAGATGCTAAGGTATTATAAACATCATGATTTTCTGTAAAAGCAGATTTCAAACAATGTGTACTGTGAAAAGTGCTATATAAATAAATAAAAATATATATATAATTTTATTTTTTATAAAGGGACCATGTAAAAATTTTAACATAACTGTTTCCATTTCATGCATTGTACATGATTTAGCCAAAGGCTAGTTTTCATCCGTCGTCCCCAGACATGGACTTGACTAATGACGCCCTGCTCTAATATGCATTAAAAAAGGCATAGTATGCACACGGATAAAGTTTCAATTACTTGTACTTTTTAATTTAAAAATCTATGCTTGTGCAGATTATTTCTGTGTTTTGATGATGAGCCTGTGTTGTGATCTGCATGCAGGAAGGCTGAAGTACTAATAATTGTGTTATTGTGTTGTTGTGTTGTTGTGTGTTCAGCTGGGCTGTAGGGAGATCGCTCAGGACTGCTTAAAGATGTACTTGGAAGGCAAACCCGCCGTGAATCAGTTTCTGTGTCGAGCGTATCTCTGCCAGGCTCAGCTCGTCTCTTCACACTCCATTACCTCAGCGGTGAGTCAAAGCAGTGTATGCTGGGATCATTAAAGACTATTCGACGAGAACATACAGTACGTATAGCACAATCTTTTATAATGAATGACTTCAGAGCAAAGAGAGTCTTTTCACTTGACAACATAGCAACTACATAACAAGGCTATGGCATCCACCCACACATCTTATTTTCTGTTCCTTTATGACTGTGTGCATGGTAAGATTAGTATGTATGTCATCATGTTTAAGTCTCGATATTTCTTTCTCTGGGGAATCCGATGAGCCGCAGGTGATTTGTTTCTGCTTCAGTGTGAAATAAATCTGTCACTCACATTTCATCTTGTCCCTATTTCTGTCGTTGTTGTATTTCCAGGAGGACTTGGATAAGGCTGTGATGTTCTATCTGAAGGCTATTGAGATCGCCAAAGACAAGTCCAGGTAGAGTAAACAGAGAAAAGATGATAGAAACAGATTCTCTCTCATCTCCGGTCCTCATTAAAAATAAGACTGGCCACTTCCTCAAGAAAAACAACCAAGAGGAGAATTGTATTGCTCTTTTATATCTTATGGAGAGTTCCTTAAGATTCCTTAAGAACACACACACACACACACACACACACACACACACACACACATTTTTTGTTTGTGAAAACCATGATAATTTTTTTCAGAATTCTTTGATGAACAGAAAGTTCAAAAGAAGAGCATTTATTTTAAATAGAAATCTTTTGACAATCATGTGCCACCGAAGACTGGAGTAATAAAGCTGAAAATTGATCAGGAACATTTTTACTGTTTTTTGACCAAATAAATGCCTTGATGAGCAGAAGAGACTTCTTAATTGTTCAAAATTTCTGACTGGTATTGTGTATATATACTGTCGTTCTTGTTTCTCATTAACAGCAGGGTTTGCAATATTACACCCACATCCTCTGAAACACCCGCTGATATGGAAAGGAAAGTGTTTTAAGCTTTACCATGTGTGCAGAGAATTTAAATACATAGGCATTATGCCAAATCATCAATCATAAACGCCTGTCATCTCAGTACTAAGGAACTTCACAAGGAGTAAACTTTGAAATATTAACACTAGGAAAGTAACAAAGTATCAAGGGATGGATGTGTAATCAGTGCATTACTGTATGAGCGCTCAGGCACTTCCAGAGGAAACGCGTCTCTGCTACTTCACACGCCGCTCTCTGGTGGATAAATTAGCGACTCGGAAATAGAGTCTTCAGCCGTCTCTTGTTGAGACGCACCCATCCTGCAATGATTGCTTTATTTTTCGTGGACATGGTGAGGTCTCCCGTGTTTTTGAGACTGCAGTTTTAAGGAGAAATATTCAGCAATGGTGTCGACTTATAAATTTTGTGTATGGTTTGTTTAAAAACACCACATCGACATATACACAACATTAAAAGTTTGATATTCACCACAGGGGGACTTCTCCTGCAGAAATCAGAAATCTCCAGCAGCTTTACATACACCAAACTTTACAGATTTATTCATATCTATATTCTGAAGGCTTTTACAGAGGAGTTTGTTCATATATCATGAACTGATGCTTATAACATTTTATTCCTAAAAACGTGATTTTTTTCTTTTTCTGGCTGTATTTTTTGATTTTTTGAATTCACACGCCGTTCTCTGGTGGATAAATTAGCGACTCGGAAATAGAGTCCTCAACCGTCTCTTGTTGAGACGCACCCATCCTGCTTTAATTGCTTTATTTCTCATGGACATTGAGGTCTCCCGTGGCTCTTTGAAAGGCCTCTCATTACACTTTCACTAGGTTTCAGATCTGAGCCCAGCGTGCCGTATAAATTGAGATGTACGAAAAAATCGGATTCTGATCTTCCCAACAGTGATAGCTTGAATAATTAATCGCGCTATTTTTATTCCCATCTCTTTCTGTTTCTCCCCCACCTCATTCGTTCTTCATTAGATATCATTTCCTGGTGTTCAACGCCTCGCTGCTGTTCCTGCAGTCCGTCAGGCTGTTCCTGAGGCCCGGGAAGCGTCAGAACCTGGTTCCTTCTCTCACTCAGGTGGTCAAGGCTCTGGAGGAGGTTCAGGATCCTGACCATGCATGGAGGGCTGAACTTATGATGTAGGTGTACAATTATTGTTTTATGCGCCCAAGGCACACTGTGAACAAGAAAATAAAATGTTCTACTTCAAAATTTCACATTTAATTCAATGTATTTTGTAATTATTTGTGAGTATTTCTAAGCGACAATTGTAGCTTCACCTTATACATACATGCATCTGTGTTTATAACATATATGTTATATCCTTGAAAATTCTTTATGCCTTAAAAATATCTTGAATGTAACTCGACACCCTCACTTAGTGTGCGTGGTTTTATGAATATGCAAATGAGTATATTCCTCCGCCTCCACTCACTCACTCAGCTCAGAGATCCACTGGTTGACGATCACACGTTGATCTGATTGGTTACAAGGTAGTTTGTGATGTCAGAAACACCAGCGATTTAAAAAAAACACCACATAAACATATAAATTACACTAAAAGCTGAATTTCCACCACAGGGGGACTTTAAGTGTTTATTTGAGTTTATCTATTTGCATCTGTAAGATTACATTACATATCAGTTTTTTTGTCCTGCAGAAATCAGAAATCTCCAGCAGCTTTACATACACCAAACTTTACAGATTTATTCATATCTATGTTCTGAAGGCTTTTACAGAGGAATTTGTTCATATATCATGAACTGATGCATATAACATTTTATTCCTAAAAACTGGCTGTATTTTTTATTTCTGGAGAGATAAAAAGCAATATCCAAAATGTAAAAATAATTTTGATCCGGAATTTATTGAGAATCACAATTGAGTACCGTAATTTTCACAACGACGTGCTTAAGACCGGTTTCACTTTCTTTACGCATAGTTCTTTATGATTTTGTAGTGTAATTTGCACATTTTTGTGAGATTCATATATAGATTTATTATATGATATCAAATGTAATTTTTTTAAGAGTTTGGCTCTTTTGAGGCCGTCATGACCTTTGAGGAAGATGTGGTTCAGATCTCATAGATGTGCTGCACCTTCATTTATATGTTGGGGTTCTGGCGTGTTTTACACCACTTATACTTATTAGGTCAACTCATATAAATCCTTATGATGTGATCAAACTCTTTTATGACCGTTATATTGTTGTAGCCATGTGATTCTGGAGCACAATGAAAACTCATCTCCAATAAAATGTATCCGATCTTTGTCATTGATCTTAAATTGAATCTGACTCTTTGCCTTGACTCTAAAGTCTTTTTCAAAGAGATTGCATTGGAAATTCAAATAGGCAAAGGCCTGCTGTAAAACACAGACAGATTTGTGTCCTAGGGCTCGGAAGGCTCGTATCTCATGTTGTCTTTCTATTCAGACACCTTGTTGAATGTCTTCTTGATGCTGGGAAGAGGAAAGAAGCAGTTGCCATGGCCAAGGTCACCTCTGATTTTATAGAATCACATAAACCAGAGCTTTATCCCAGGCTTTTCTCCATTCAGGTAAATCTTTAGGGAGTCTCTTATGTATTGCATGTCACTTCCGTTTATTTATCGTGCTCAAGCTGCTGCAACCTTCTTCATTAGCTCAGGCTCTTTTTCATCTTTATTCTCCACAGAACTACCATGCTTTTGGAATATATTTTCTTTAGTTGTTCTTATTAATACAGCATCATAAATAAAGGCACTTCTTATTTACTCAACATGTTTTGGTCTTGCTGTACTGCTAATATTGCTAATTTCCTCATTTGTAAGTTGATCTACTAATTGAATGAATGCAATTGTGCATAAATGTAAATGTAGTTACTGCCTCACTGCGTTTCCTCCACAGGTTCGACACAACCTCATGGATGTCTCTGAAAAGTTGAATGATGAAAACCCTAAATTGCTTGTGATCTACAAGATCCAAAAGCTTAAACAGTAAGGAGGATATTTCTCACGTCATGAACAGCTGCATTTCATTGTTGTAACTTTACCTGAACTGCTACTGTTTGCACATCTTAACTTCTCCAATGAAAACAACACATATGTTTAAATATTTTATTGTTATAAAAAATAATGATTGTTACCAAACAGGTTTCCTAAAAACTTGGCCTGTCTGCCACTGGTTGGACAAACAGGTAGTCCAGTTTACATGTTGAGCAGCTCAAACAAACACATCAGTGTTTTTAAAGGGTTACAGAAGTTGCTTTCACACATACAGCTTGCGTAAAACATAAATATGGTGCATTTATCACCTATTTCAGCAATTTTAAATTAATTTACCATGTTTAATGTTTCTCTGTTTCACTCTTCTGAATCTACGAATAACTATCGTATAGTGACTCTTAATATTAAAATAGATAAGATACAAGAAAATATTTTAACATCCAAAAAGGACATACAGCTTTTTTTGCAGAAATTTGCTTAAATTTGGTTCATTCTTAATGTTTTTATTTAATTTTTATCTTCAAAAGGCAAACTGCATTAGCTATGTTTCCATCCAAAGTTGTGTATTTAAGTTATGCCGCATAAATCATTTTCAAATTTCTATCCCATGTGTTCAAGAGAACAATATTAACACTTCCTGGGAAATTGGCACTAAATATCAGTAATAACACTGTAAGTTGCTGCAATCTGGCTCTTTTCCCCTCCGTCATAAATGAGTGTGTCTCAGAGCGTCAGACGAAACACACTAAATGCTGTCATGTTCTCATGTGAGACGCTTCTGGAGGGAATTAGACCAAATTAAAAATGGAAATTGTGGATGGGAACATAGCTATTGATGTTGAGCCACTGTGGTTTAGGTGTGGTGGGTCTCTCAGTCTGTCATCAGATCATTTATTTGAAAGCATTGGATGTGAACTCAGAGAAATACTACAGCTGTATTCCTCAGAGAAAGTTACAGATGGATCAAGTGCATTCATCGAGTCAGTCACTCACATTGACTGCGGGGTCTAATATAATCTAATAAGACGTGTCGAAAGTGATCTGCGTATGGTTGCAGCCTCTGCCCACCTATCACTTTTAATATAGTCACAAGAGTCAAGAGTGCCATAAAATACACAATATATGGTAACTCAATTATGTCCACCAAGGGCTTCTGTGTCTTCTGAGGTAGTAATAGTAAATCTCTCGCCAGCTATGAATCAACAAAACAAGAGTGTTTATAGTCAGTGCAGTTCCTTGTTTTAAAGAAGGATGGAGGAATTTGCCCCATCATCTATTCACAGCATCTTCAGGGTTACAAATCCAGGATGCTTACAGATCTTTAAGCACCGGCACCTGCTTACATCCGTCATCAGAACCGATGTGTTTCTTCCATACAGAACTGAGGCACAGACCTAAGGTTTGCCTTCAAGGGCATTGCATGTGAATGTCTGGTTTAGGAGATCTGTTTTTAGCCGCAGACAGCAGGGATCAGGCGACGTCTCAGACAGATGTGTTTGTCAAACTACAGTTCTGACAATAAATCTCACAGAAGCCGGCTATGATCCATGTCGGAGAATTATATTTCTGGGACTGGAAATAGATTCTCTTGAAATCAAGTTTTCAGGTTTCCACAGCTGATTTTATCCTCCTGGAGCAGCAGGTAGATGAATAAATTAGCATTATTAATGTGGATTGTCAATACAGTATTGATGCATACTGTAACTCTACAATCACTGGATTGGAAAGCCCAAAGACCCACTTTCCAATAAGACTTTCTCCACATTTGTTACATTTGTTTTTATACAAAGTGAAATTAAGTTAAACGTGACTACTAGTCACTCTGGGTCAAAATGGCATTTTTGAGAGAAAAAAACCTCAGGTAAGTTGCATCAGTGCATAAAACACATATTATTGTTACATTCAAAACTATAAACGCATGTATTTTAGTTTTCCTCACTCCACAACAAATCCTTTAAGTTGAATGGTATTCACAACAGAACAGGAATGGAAATATAATTCAAACATAAATTATAGTGGCATTATAACTCGGGCTCACTTTCTTCTCTCATTCAGCACGAATACAAATGTGTATTCTGCACTCGTGTATTGCCATCAGCGAGCAAACTATGGCATCGACACTGAATGCTCTGGTCCTGCCTTCCACGCCACTGAAGATGACATCTCGCTTGAATGGCAGGGCATACGTGGTGGCGGGTCAGGCTGGTGCTGCTTTGCACACAATGTCTGTGTTACAAGCATACCAGGCTGATCTGCTGAAGGATTTGGACCAGGGTCAGGGTCTCTCCCCTGCCGCACCACAGATCTGGCTCTCCGGGCCACCAAATGAACCGCTGCCATGATCGGAAGGTCAATGGCGTTGATGGTGGCCACGGAGAGACATCTGTGGTTGAACCTGGCTGACATCGGGGAGAAAGAAAAGGGCTTTCTTCTCAATGCACCGGTTTTACCGTCTGAACGTTTCAGCACCTCCGTTGAGGCGGTGGTGGATAAGTTCAGCAAGGCGAAGGGGCATTCAGCTGCATTTAGTTCGTGCATTTCACGACGTCCGAATCGCAGAGAAGACGCGACTCTAGGAAGAAGAAGGATTTGAGGGAGGAGATCCAGCACATTAGTGAAGGATCCCCTTCCTCTCTGGGTGAAAAGCAGCCACCCTCTTCACTTCTTTTGAACTTAAGACAGATGATATTCGTGTGTCGGCCCTCGCAGGATATCTGGCTTAGGCATAAGTACTAGGAATTTTGGAGGCTAAGCATCCACTAAGCCCCGAGACCCTCAGTGTCTGAATGTAGGTTCTTTAGAGCTAGAACCCATCAGTAAATCTTCTGAAAGGTTTAGTTTCCCTTGTACTGGCCTCCTCTTACTACAAGTGTAGCCTAGCCTAGGCCCACGTTTGCATTAGGCATCAAATGCTTGTGGATGTTAAAGGTAGATAGCAGCATAGGTAGCAGGCTATCTTCTAAAGCCTCCCATCGAGGTATCTCCTGGGCGGTATCAGGCCTTTCTCTCACTCGAGAGTAAGAAGCAGTGTGCTGAGGCCTCCGCTGTTCAAAGCTGAATTAGTAGCTAGACTATCCAGCTAGGCCTTAAGTTAAGGTTTTTCCCTCTAGGTTCCTTGAATTTAATTTCAAGTCCCAGGGTTGAGTGTCGTTGGCCTCTCAATTGAGGCCTCCATTTCCCTTGGGCTTAGCAGAGACAAGTAAACCTGTCTTGTAATACAAGATAAAAGGCCTCGACCTTGGAGCCATAGGGTCATGCTGATAGTACTAACCTTGTTAGGGTCATTATTAGAGTGCTTTGCTACTCATAGTTCTAGTTTAATCGCCCTGCACCACTGAGGCTCAGTTAGAGACAGATCAAGTACTCCCTCCCATTTGGGTCGGTTTTGAGTACACTCCTTTAGAGCCTTAGCACTGCCGGCTGATGCCCGTGACATTCAAAGTGGTAGACCTTACTGTGGGACTCCTCGATAGTCCAGTAGCGTAAGATTTGTACTCTCCTTGCTTCAAGGGTCAATAAGCACTTCTGCTGAGTGTACTGCCCATTTGCAATGTGAAATAAGTATACCCAGGCCCACAGATTCTGTCAGAGCATCTTGCTTCTGAGGCTAGCTCTGCTAGTAGTCTCGCTATCAAATAGTGAGGCCGCCCTAACTAGTTGGGTGCTGAGGATTACAAAAGCATTGAGTATCACGTTTGCAGGCTCCCATGGAGACTCCCTGATTATAGCCCATAGCCTGGTCAATACTTAACAGGTTGAGCGTAGTACTCCAAACCATCTTGAGGTTTGTTCTGTAGAGTACTTAGTTCCCTAAGTTTTATCGGAAGGTTGAAGGACTCTTGCGAGGCCTCCCTGTTAGATCAGCCCTTAGAGCTGGAGGTACTCTCACTAGGCTCCCTTTAAAGTGCCCAGCCTCCAACGGGCTTTGAAAAACAAGCACTCTGTAGATCCAGGATCAAGTAACTCGTTTGCAAGGGTTAGAAAGCACTACTGCCAGTTATCTGCAGTCCTCCCCATTAGATGCCTCTATAAGTTGAGGCAAATAATGTTAGAGACTCTATTTAGACAGAGTATAACCTCTATTCAGACAGGTTGTTGGCAAGACTAGGGGCCAGATTTACTAACAGCTTGTGCCAGCACAAATCCTCTTTTGGCGTTAAAAAACTACTGTCAGGATTTACTAAAGACACGCAGTGAAAAATTAGCGCTGAAAATGCGTGGACAGTTATTTATGCAGCTGACCTTATTGCATATGCATTTGTAGGAGTTTCGCTTTCAGGAGCAACATTTATGGGAGGAGAGTATTTAAATGAATCATTTACAAAGGTTTGCCCTAGTCAATGTACTGGTGTTTGCGCCATTATTTGCCGTAAAAAAAAAAACGGACTTTATGTCCCCCTTAGAAAGTGACTGGATGAGGCTCCTCTCGGACCCTGGCCATGTTCCCTTAAAGAAACCCCTACCATTGGAAGTTGTTGGTTCCAAGCCTGAGCAGCCTTTATAGGCCTTTGTTTCATCCGAGGCCTCTTTGAGGCTTAAAGCTTGGGCAGTGACCATAGGGAATAATGTCACTGACGTCCTAGTGTGTGACCTGAAGGGGAGTGTTTCTGGCATTTCAGTGAAACTGACATTTCTGATGTTTGTCACAGCCATTCTTGGCATGCACTGCCCTCAGCATGGTGGCGTGGAATATCGTTCTTCAATAGCGTTAATCAACGCACTGCGAGTTCCCTTAATAAAGGGAATGTTTTAGGTTACGACTGTAACCTGTGTTTCCTGAGAACGGGGAACGAGACACTTCGTCTTCCACCATGCCTCTGGGATGCCTGCTGATCAGTCCCTTCAGACGAGTGGATGACAAGTTCTCTAGGTGCCCCTTATATACTTCTGGGTTGCAATAGTAGTGACGTCATAGGCTGTCACCGGCCAATACGATTGTCATGAGTTGATAAGCGTTTCAAACACCGGTCACACGGAGGCATTCTCCAATACCGTCAATCGACAGTGTCCCTGTTCTCAGGGTACATAGGTTAAAGTTGTAACCTGAGACATTATCTTTCAATTAGCACCAGTTTTGTATTTCTTTTTGGAACTGATTGATCGTAAGCCTCACTGATCTGAGCTCATGCACCTCTGTTTTTTTTAGGTGGATAAACCAGAGTGAACGCTTTGCATGAGCTCAGATCAGTGAGGCCTACAATCAACCCGTTCCAAAAAGAAATACAACACCTGTGCTAATTGAAAGAAAACAAGTTGGGTAATATAAGTCACTTTACAATAAAAGTCACAGCATGTTTCAGATGTTAAAAAACAACTTTTATTCTGGAAAATACGGTATACATCTTTTCACTAGAAATTGAACCCATGATTTTGTTGTTGCCATGTCCTTCTGTTGGAGCTAGATAAACAATGTTTCCATGTTCTTCACAGTATGGTTGATGTCAATGAACTGAGGAGAGATGAGGTGAAGGCACTGAAGGAGGTTTTCCTGCTGCTGACAAAGTCATCAGAACCCAAAGCATCTGACATCCAGGACTCCCGTCCTCCAATGCACATGCACAGCTCTAGTGCTCCACCCAACATCCCTGAATCCAGTCCTCTGCCCATCACACACATCTCTAGTGCTCCACCCAACATCCCTGAATCCAGTCCTCTGCCCATCACACACAGCTCTAGTGCTCCACCCAACATCCCTGAATCCAGTCCTCTGCCCATCACACACAGCTCTAGTGCTCCACCCAACATCCCTGAATCCAGTCCTCCGCCCATCACACACAGCTCTAGTGCTCCACCCAACATCCCTGAATCCAGTCCTCCGCCCATCAGACACAGGTCTAGTGCTCCACCCAACATCCCTGAATCCAGTCCTCCGCACATCAGACACAGGTCTAGTGCTCCACCCAACATCCCTGAATCCAGTCCTCCGCACATCAGACACAGGTCTAGTGCTCCACCCAACATCCCTGAATCCAGTCCTCCGCACATCAGACACAGGTCTAGTGCTCCACCCAACATCCCTGAATCCAGTCCTCCGCCCATCAGACACAGGTCTAGTGCTCCACCCAACATCCCTGAATCCAGTCCTCTGTCCAGCTCCAGTGTTTGTTTGGATCACGACTCGTCCATCCCACTGACTGACAGGTGCGTCTAACATTCATCATTGTCACAGCAGCATCATGATGTTAAATGAAAGATATTTTCTATATGTTTTCTAAAGATGTTTTCAGCGAAACGCTGTGGGAACGCCCCTGCGTGATTGCGTCATGAAGCACGCATGGAATCAGTCCAATGACATGACGGAATGTCATATGCGGTTGACGTCATCGACCAGAAAACTATAAAGCACACATAAACCAAAAGATTTACATAAACCATCAGTGGGGTCTGCGGTCACGCCCCTTATTCAAACGGGCTCACCAGATCCTCATCTTGGCCCAAGGGAAACTGTTCTCTCAGAGGGCAGCATATATTCCAGGATATTTAAATCAGGGAGCAGACATCCTGTGGAGACAGGGGCATGGAGACTCCACCCTGAGGTGATGGAGCTCCTATTGGCAAACTTCGGTCAAAGGGAAGTAGATCTGTTCGCATCTCAAGAGACGACACACTTTGGTTCTCCCTCATTCAGCCAGCCCTTCTTGGGCTGGACGCTATGGTACAGAAGTGGCAGAGGCTACGTCTCATGCCGGCCTGGGATTTGGCCATTGATTTAGAAGGCCTTTCCTTGACTCCCTTTGAGACTATTGAGGACGTTTCTGAGAAGTTTCTTACTCTAAAGACTGTCTTTCTCCTTGCTATTACTTCTCTCAAATGAATTGGAGACATTCAAGCTCTCTTGGTATCTCCCTCGTGCCTGGAATTTGCGCCCGATATGGTAAAGGCTTTTCTTCAACCTAGACCGGGTTATGTTCATAAGGTTCCTACTAATATTTTAAGACCTACAGTACTGCAGGCTTTCGGTCCTCCTCCCTTCCGGACGTCAGACCAAAAGATACTATATCTGCTCTTCCCAGTTAGGGCCCTAGATGCCCACAGAGCTGCCCTGTGGAGGAAATCTGAACAGTTGTTTTTTGTTTGGCGTCACCCAGAAAGGGGTGCCCAGCAACTAAGCAGAGGATGAGCAAGTGGGTGGTCAAGGCTATCTCACTTACTTATGAGTCTGCCAGTCAACTAGTAGTATGGCTGCCTCCAAAGCATTACTGTCAGGAGTTTCCCTCCAAGATATTTGTGATGCGGCATTCGTGAGGGTCTACAACCTTGACCCTGGCTCCACTCCAGGGACGCAGGTGCTTTCATCTGAATGTGTGCACTGACTTCACACAGAAGGACAATTGCTCCTGTGGCGTTGTGGGTATTGTGTTTCCACAGCGTTTCGATGCAGTGCGAGTTCCCTTGAAAGGGATCCCGGCATGCCCGTGATCGACTTGCTTCAGTCTATCAGAAGCTGACATTGTTTGGTTCAGGTGTGCTTTATAGTTTCCTGGTCGATGATGTCACCCGCCTATGTCGTTCCTTAACGCCACTGGACTGATTCCATACTGGCTTCACGACGCAATCACGCAGAGGCGTTCCCACAGCGTTTCGACGCAGCGTGAATTCCCTCTTCAGGGAACTAAGGTTACATACGTAATCGAGACGTTTTCTTACTGCATTAGCAGATATTTGTTCTTGTTTTAAGCAAAAACAAGGTGAATTACTTTTTACATGTTTGCAGTAAACAAATCTCAAGGCCCGTTCACACCAAGGATTACAACGATAAAGATATAGTTTTGAAAATTGTTCTAAATATAAAAGAGTAGGCACAGCGCTATAACAATAACTGCACAGAGAAACAATATCATTGGAATCACATTCAGAGTTAATTTTTTCAGCTAATAAAAACATTGACAGTCAATTAGAATCATCCTGCTTTAAAGAGCTTGATCATTTAAAGAGACAAAACTGCAGCGCTTATAATAAACACAACAATATTGTCTGCTGGTGTTGATTATAATATAGTTATTGTTATAGTTGTCTTTATAGATATCGTTGTTGGTGTGAGCGGACCTTCAATATCTAATGTAATTTTGTATCTCAATTCAATTATTAATTAGTTTTTTTATGATGTATTTCCTTTTAAAACAGGAAGTTGGGATGGGTCATATGGTTGGGCTCTTTGTTTTTTATATAGCTAATAGGCTTTGGTTTATGTCTCGTCTGGGAAAAAGCCTGAACCATAAGCGAAACATCAACAAATCATGATTTGATTCTAGGTATTGCTTAGCACCATTTACAGTAAATTTAAAATAAAAGGACATTTTCTTTCGCGAGTGCATTTGCAAGTCCTGGAAGAGAGAAAGATTGAATGTTTAAAATGCAGATGCACTATAAATATTATTATAATATAAATCAGCTGTTTTCTATGTGAATATACAGTAAAGTGTAATTTATTCCTGTGATCAAAGCTGAATGTTCAGCATCATTACTCCAGTCTTCAGTGTCACATGATCCTTCAGAAATCACTCTAATATGATGATTTGATGCTCAAAAAACATTTATGATTATTATCAGTGTTGAAAACAGTTGTGCAGCTTCAGATATTTGTGGAAACTGTGATACACTTTATTTTTCAGAATACTTTGATGAATAAAAAGCTCAAAAGAACAGCATTTATTTTAAATAGAGTATTTTATAACATTATAAATGTCTTTACTTTTCAATTTAATGTGTAATAAAAGTATTAATTTCATTAAAAAAAAAAAAATCTGACTTAGCCCCAACATTTGAACGGTAAAGTGCATTTGCTAAATGTTTATTTAGTTCACTACCAAAGCCTGAATATTAAGAGCAACAATTCTGATGTCGTGGGTTTCTCTGTGAGCACCTTAACACGAGAATCTGCGAGTCCATTGATTTCAATGGGGATGTTGCATTGCAAAGTTATTAGAAAGTGATGCTCCATCATGTGAAGAAAACTTCAGAAACTTTTGCTGCATCGTACTCTGATGAGCAATGAGAAAAGTTGTGCTTCTGATTCACCCCCTCAAAAAATGCATCTTTCATTATTCCTGTTTGTTCTGTCAGTTTCTCTAGTATGAAAGCACCTGATACACTAGAGCCTTTAGGGTCTGCTTTGAGTGTGTCTCATCACAGTTATTCCTCTTGATTTCAGGGTTGTGTTCCTGTTAGAGCTGGCGTTCCTCTCCCTGCAGTTACAGCAACATCACGTGGCGTTCGACTGCCTGAAGGAGCTCAGCGCCTCGAATATCACCGTAAATAGATTCATGCTTCCTCACAAAGCTCGCTCACCCTTGCTCCCTGTTGTTTTTTGTAAACACAAAGGTCTTGTGTTGTGTTCCTGTAGGTCGGTCAGCGCATGATGATGGAGTGTGTGCAGTGTGAGCTCGACCTTAACAAGAACCGAGACGGGATTGAGAGTTACTCCAGATCCGGCGTGGAGGTCCAGAAGGCATCAATGTTTTATTACTGTGGACTGTTGTTTATGTTTGAGGCATTGGGAAAGTATTTTTGGTTTGAAAAGTATATTAATATTTATTCGCAAACCATACAATATAAGCAACTTTGGCAGAGATGTGCACTAGAAGTTTAATTTTTCATCCAATCCTACAGTTCTTCCCTTCTCCAGAGCTTTTCATATATTCATGCATCCATTTATTTATTTCTATAGCACATTTAAAACAACTCATGCTTGCCAAAGCAATTTACATATTAAAACAAATCAACAGCATTTATAAACCGGACAAATTAACAGTGAAACTTTACAATAAGGTTTCATTTGTTTACATTAGTTATTATCAACTTACAATGACAAATACTTCTAAAGCATCTTAGTTAATGTGTATTTAAACATTTACTTATACATTTACTTATACATTATTAAAATCAAAAGTCAGTTTTACTTTTAATATTATTTAATGGACCTGAGATGACATGAACAAACTAACTAACATTAACAGAGATTAATTAATACTGTAAAATGTAATGCTCATGGTTAATGCATTAGTTTTCTAGTACAAATATCGAAATATGTGTAATACTACATCGGTTTAATTTAGATATGTTTATATTTCATTACCAAATTATTTTGCTAAAAAACAACAACAATTTGCCAGTGAGAGAAGAAAAAAAGTCCAATAAATATTCCCTGAAAACATTATCTTACACAATTGTGTTTCTCAATTAAATGAATCATGTTTTAAGTTTTAAGATATTTGTATTGGAAAACAACTCAAAAATTATTATTATTTTTTGCAGTGGCAAAACATTTATTTGTTTTTTGTGTATTTTTATGTTTATGTGTATTTAGTATTATTTATAAACAGTTATTGTCTGCCTTTTATTTGTATATTATCAGTTTTTAGTAATTTTATGTATTTTTATATACAGTATAGCCTTTTTGTTTTCATTTTAGTAATTTTAGTACTTCAACTTAAACATCCATTTCAGTTAGTTGCCAGGGCAACATTTCTATTTTTTTATTTATTATTATTTTTTTTTTAATAATCTAATATTTCATATTTTTAGTTCAGAAAACGATTTTAATAGTCTTGCACTTTTACAATAAATAGCCAAAATAAAACTTAATTGCCGGGCAAAAACAGCATGCTTAACAATGACTGTCTCCACTACACAAAGGCCACAAGAGTGCCGTTGTTTCAGCGTTTCACATGCATTTCTGATGAAATAAGTGTGTTTTCATGTGCGTCCTGTCTCGGCTCTTGCAGCTGCAGCTGAGTGTGATCGCGCGGTTGGATGCGTTACTGCAGACGGCACTGAAGGCAGGAGACGCTGGTGTGTGTCAGGCGGTGTGTGTGTGTCTGTGGAACGCGTGTCTCCCGCTTCTCCAACACAACCTCCGAAAGAGAGTCCAGAAACCTCTGCTCACACTCGCTCGAGCGCTGGACGCCACTGACAGGTGTGTGTGCACATCATGCCCTGTCCCGTTCTCCAGCACAAACATTCTTACATCAAGAGACATTTACTGGAGAAGAAGCAAAATGACTGAAGATGTTGAGTCTTGGGTAATGGAGAAATGACTCAAAATAAAGGGACTTTATGCTTAAAACAAGAACAAATATCAGCCAAAGGGATCCGAAAAATCAACTTAATTTGAATTCACAAGTTTATTTTTCTGACCCCTCTGGCAAATATGTTTTCTAGTTTTAAGCATTAAGTCCCTTTATTTTGAGACACTTGTTTGCTTCTCCAGTAAATGTATCTTGATTTAAGAATGTTTAGATACGTTTGCTGGAAAATGAGACAGAAACACTGAGGAAAAACATTGGGAATCTAAGTGAAGTTATTCAGCTCTTTTTTTGGAGCCATTAAAGGAATGATTCTCCTGTGAAAGAAACTTCTGTCATCATTTACTTCATTACTTCATTTTATGCATTCCTTTCCTCTGTGGAACATAGAAAGAGATGTTTAGCAGAATATTAAACATCTTCATTCAGTGAAAGCTGACAGTGGCCAGAGGCTCCAAAACAAAAGTTCCATGCACATTATTCCACGTCTTCTGAAGTCATGTGATTGTGTGAGAAACAGACTGAAATTTTAGCAGGCAACACTTAATTTCGATGGCCGACTTAGACATTCTACTGTAACTTTGCAACTACATGTCAACTAGCAGTCATTAGAGTATTAGTGCTTTACCCTTGTGCGACCTCAGTTTTCAGTTTCGGTTTTGTTGATAATTTTGTAAATCCCAACTGCATACATTTTTGCCACAAGTGTGTATTTTTATTGGAATTTTACTATTTCACCCCCATTTTCTTTAATAAATCTATTTAGCAGTAAGTACACAGAATAGTTCCTCTCAGGACCTTAACGTTAAAAATGTCCCCATTGAAACCCATTAAAACTGCAATTTTTAATCCCAGGGCCATTTAACTATAAAATTATGCAATCTTTGTCAATAGGCTTTTAATTAAAGTCTTTACAATTTTCTACCAGATGCCGTTTTGTCAGGTTTGGCCTATAAAGTGTTTTACCGTTTTCTGCTTCCGCATATTATAGAGCAAATTTGATAAAGTATGCAGCTATAATTGTGTGGGTGTGTTAGTATGGATGTCAGAGTGTGGTTTGTATGCGTGTAATAAAAAAATGTGTGTGTGTGTGTGTCCACAGCATGCTGCTGGAAGTGTTGTGTCAGGTTCACGCTGAGCTGGCCGCTGTGGACGAGGAGGATGAGAAGCTGGAATCTGCCATGAAACACCTTCATAAAGCCGTTGATCTGGATGTTCCCTCAGAGCATCTGTCCTCCTCTCTACACCTCCTCCACCTGCGCTCCTCCGCTCTCAGCGCACACACTCGCCCCGAGGACCAGGCCGCCAGACTCATGCAACAGGTGCGTCTCCGTTTGGATGAAGATTACACTCATATGTAGTGTTGGGGAAAGTTACTTTTAAAAGTAATGCATTACAATATTGTGTTACTCACAAAAAAAAGTAACAGTTACACTTTATTCGATAGTCCACTTTAGACATTCTACTAACTATAGGAAATGTTTCAACTACATGTCAACTAACTATTAGAAGACTGTGGTAGACTATCAGTAGAATGTTAGGTTATGGTTCGGTGTTAGGGTTCGGGTTAGGAGAATTGACTTGTAGTTGCCAAGTTACTTATAGTCAGTATAATGTCTGTTGGGGGAGCGACACAATACAGTAAAGTGTTAGCAGATATTAATCATCAGTCTACTAATACTCTAATGACTGATAGTTGACATGTAGCTGCAAACTTACTTATAGTTAGTAGGATATCTAAAGTGGACTATTGAAATAAAGTGTTTTATCAAAATAACTACTTGCATTTCTTAGTTACTTTTTATGAAAAGTAATGTGTTATATTACTTTTGCGTTACTTTTTCTCACCTGGGCTGGGCTTGCTTGTTTGTTTTTTAATAACAACAAAAAAGTTATATTTTTGGTAAATGTTAAGGCCCTTTCACACCAAAAGTGAAATGAATAATCCTCAGGCTGAAGGAAATGCATGTTGACTCCTGTACAGTAGAGTACAGTAGAGTACAGTAGTGGTAGAGTACAGTAGAGTACAGTAGAGGTAGAGTACAGTGGAGGTAGAGTACAGTAGAGTACAGTAGAGGTAGAGTACAGTAGAGGTAGAGTACAGTGGAGGTAGAGTACAGTAGAGTTCAGTAGAGGTAGAGTACAGTAGAGGTAGAGTACAGTAGAGGTAGAGTACAGTAGAGGTAGAGTACAGTAGAGTACAGTAGAGGTAGAGTACAGTAGAGGTAGAGTACAGTGGAGGTAGAGTACAGTGGAGGTAGAGTACAGTAGAGGTAGAGTACAGTAGAGTACAGTAGAGGTAGAGTACAGTAGAGTACAGTGGAGGTAGAGTACAGTAGAGGTAGAGTGCAGTAGAGGTAGAGTACAGTGCAGTAGAGGTAGAGTACAGTACAGTAGAGGTAGAGTACAGTAGAGGTAGAGTACAGTAGAGTACAGTAGAGGTGGGGTACAGTAGAGTACAGTAGAGGTAGTGTACAGTAGAGCACAGTAGAGGCGGGGTACAGTAGAGGTAGAGTACAGTAGAGGTAGAGTACAGTAGAGTACAGTAGAGGTAGAGTACAGTAGAGTACAGTAGAGGTAGAGTACAGTAGAGTACAGTGGAGGTAGAGTACAGTAGAGGTAGAGTGCAGTAGAGGTAGAGTACAGTAGAGTAGAGTACAGTAGAGGTAGAGTACAGTAGAGGTAGAGTACAGTAGAGGTAGAGTACAGTAGAGTACAGTAGAGGTGGGGTACAGTAGAGTACAGTAGAGGTAGTGTACAGTAGAGCACAGTAGAGGTAGAGTACAGTAGAGGTAGAGTACAGTGGAGGTAGAGTACAGTAGAGGTAGAGTACAGTAGAGTACAGTGGAGGTAGAGTACAGTAGAGGTAGAGTGCAGTAGAGGTAGAGTAGAGTAGAGGTAGAGTACAGTAGAGTACAGTAGAGGTGGGGTACAGTAGAGTACAGTAGAGGTAGTGTACAGTAGAGCACAGTAGAGGTAGAGTACAGTAGAGTACAGTAGAGGTAGAGTACAGTGGAGGTAGAGTACAGTAGAGTACAGTAGAGGTAGATTACAGTAGAGGTAGAGTACAGTAGAGGTAGAGTACAGTAGAGTACAGTAGAGGTAGAGTACAGTAGAGTACAGTAGAGGTAGAGTACAGTGGAGGTAGAGTACAGTAGAGTACAGTAGGGGTAGAGTACAGTAGAGGTAGAGTACAGTGGAGGTAGAGTACAGTGGAGGTAGAGTACAGTAGAGTACAGTAGAGGTAGAGTACAGTGGAGGTAGAGTACAGTAGAGGTAGAGTGCAGTAGAGGTAGAGTACAGTAGAGTACAGTACAGTAGAGGTAGAGTACAGTAGAGGTAGAGTACAGTAGAGTACAGTAGAGGTGGGGTACAGTAGAGTACAGTAGAGGTAGAGTACAGTAGAGCACAGTAGAGGCGGGGTACAGTAGAGGTAGAGTACAGTAGAGTACAGTAGAGGTAGAGTACAGTAGAGGTAGAGTACAGTAGAGTACAGTAGAGGTAGAGTACAGTAGAGTGCAGTGGAGGTAGAGTACAGTAGAGGTAGAGTGCAGTAGAGGTAGAGTACAGTAGAGTACAGTACAGTAGAGGTAGAGTACAGTAGAGGTAGAGTACAGTAGAGGTAGAGTACAGTAGAGTACAGTAGAGGTGGGGTACAGTAGAGTACAGTAGAGGTAGTGTACAGTAGAGCACAGTAGAGGTAGAGTACAGTAGAGTACAGTAGAGGTAGAGTACAGTAGAGGTAGAGTACAGTAAAGTACAGTAGAGGTAGAGTACAGTAGAGGTAATGTACAGTAGAGTACAGTAGAGATAGAGTACAGTAGAGGTAGAGTGCAGTAGAGTACAGTAGAGTACAGTAGAGGTAGAGTACAGTAGAGTGCAGTAGAGTTCAGTAGAGTACAGTAGAGGTTGAGTACAGTAGAGGTAGCATACAGTGTGCAGTAGAGGCAGATAGCAGTAGAGTACAGTAGAGTACAGTAGAGGTAGAGTACAGTAGAGGCAGAGTGCAGTAGAGTACAGTAGAGGTAGAGTACAGTAGAGGTAGAGTACAGTAGAGTACAGTAGAGGTAGAGTACAGTGGAGGTATAGTACAGTAGAGTACAGTGGAGGTAGAGTACAGTAGAGTACAGTAGAGGTCGAGTACAGTAGAGTACAGTAGAGGTAGAGTACAGTAGAGTACAGTAGAGGTAGATTACAGTGGAGGTAGAGTACAGTAGAGTACAGTAGAGGTAGAGCACAGTAGAGGTAGATTACAGTGGAGGTAGAGTACAGTAGAGTACAGTAGAGGTCGAGTACAGTAGAGTACAGTAGAGGTCGAGTACAGTAGAGTACAGTAGAGTACAGTAGAGTACAGTATAGTACAGTAGAGTACAGTAGAGGTAGATTACAGTAGAGTACAGTAGAGGTAGAGTACAGTAGAGGTAGAGTACAGTGGAGGTAGAGTACAGTAGAGTTCAGTAGAGGTAGAGTACAGTAGAGGTAGAGTACAGTAGAGGTAGAGTACAGTAGAGGTAGAGTACAGTAGAGTACAGTAGAGGTAGAGTACAGTAGAGGTAGAGTACAGTGGAGGTAGAGTACAGTAGAGGTAGAGTACAGTAGAGTACAGTAGAGGTAGAGTACAGTAGAGTACAGTGGAGGTAGAGTACAGTAGAGGTAGAGTGCAGTAGAGGTAGAGTACAGTACAGTAGAGGTAGAGTACAGTAGAGGTAGAGTACAGTAGAGGTAGAGTACAGTAGAGTACAGTAGAGGTGGGGTACAGTAGAGTACAGTAGAGGTAGTGTACAGTAGAGCACAGTAGAGGCGGGGTACAGTAGAGGTAGAGTACAGTAGAGGTAGAGTACAGTAGAGTACAGTAGAGGTAGAGTACAGTAGAGTACAGTAGAGGTAGAGTACAGTAGAGTACAGTGGAGGTAGAGTACAGTAGAGGTAGAGTGCAGTAGAGGTAGAGTACAGTAGAGTAGAGTACAGTAGAGGTAGAGTACAGTAGAGGTAGAGTACAGTAGAGGTAGAGTACAGTAGAGTACAGTAGAGGTGGGGTACAGTAGAGTACAGTAGAGGTAGTGTACAGTAGAGCACAGTAGAGGTAGAGTACAGTAGAGGTAGAGTACAGTGGAGGTAGAGTACAGTAGAGGTAGAGTACAGTAGAGTACAGTGGAGGTAGAGTACAGTAGAGGTAGAGTGCAGTAGAGGTAGAGTAGAGTAGAGGTAGAGTACAGTAGAGTACAGTAGAGGTGGGGTACAGTAGAGTACAGTAGAGGTAGTGTACAGTAGAGCACAGTAGAGGTAGAGTACAGTAGAGTACAGTAGAGGTAGAGTACAGTGGAGGTAGAGTACAGTAGAGTACAGTAGAGGTAGATTACAGTAGAGGTAGAGTACAGTAGAGGTAGAGTACAGTAGAGTACAGTAGAGGTAGAGTACAGTAGAGGTAGAGTACAGTAGAGTACAGTAGAGGTAGAGTACAGTAGAGGTAGAGTACAGTGGAGGTAGAGTACAGTGGAGGTAGAGTACAGTAGAGTACAGTAGAGGTAGAGTACAGTGGAGGTAGAGTACAGTAGAGGTAGAGTGCAGTAGAGGTAGAGTACAGTAGAGTACAGTACAGTAGAGGTAGAGTACAGTAGAGGTAGAGTACAGTAGAGTACAGTAGAGGTGGGGTACAGTAGAGTACAGTAGAGGTAGAGTACAGTAGAGCACAGTAGAGGCGGGGTACAGTAGAGGTAGAGTACAGTAGAGTACAGTAGAGGTAGAGTACAGTAGAGGTAGAGTACAGTAGAGTACAGTAGAGGTAGAGTACAGTAGAGTGCAGTGGAGGTAGAGTACAGTAGAGGTAGAGTGCAGTAGAGGTAGAGTACAGTAGAGTACAGTACAGTAGAGGTAGAGTACAGTAGAGGTAGAGTACAGTAGAGGTAGAGTACAGTAGAGTACAGTAGAGGTGGGGTACAGTAGAGTACAGTAGAGGTAGTGTACAGTAGAGCACAGTAGAGGTAGAGTACAGTAGAGTACAGTAGAGGTAGAGTACAGTAGAGGTAGAGTACAGTAAAGTACAGTAGAGGTAGAGTACAGTAGAGGTAATGTACAGTAGAGTACAGTAGAGATAGAGTACAGTAGAGGTAGAGTGCAGTAGAGTACAGTAGAGTACAGTAGAGGTAGAGTACAGTAGAGTGCAGTAGAGTTCAGTAGAGTACAGTAGAGGTTGAGTACAGTAGAGGTAGCATACAGTGTGCAGTAGAGGCAGAT
>NC_138241.1:36453565-36461065 GCF_964197995.2 Scardinius erythrophthalmus
TCAGTGAATGATGTTACTGTAATTTTGGCTGAAACACTTTTTATGAAATGAAGGAAATGAAGATGTCTCACTCAATCATGTGACGTTTTTTTAATGACTCCATTAGACCTCCAGGATGATCTGTGTAATTGTCGTCAGAGACGCGTTTGCTTTGAATACGCTTGGAGATTTTGGCACAGTGAATTGGAGAAAGGATGACCTTGACAGGAGCCGCTTCTCTTTGAAAAGCACATCACTTTGTTCTCGGCGAATATGTTTCCTCTGTTTTCGAAAGGCGTTGATTTTTCAAAAGGCGTCCTTTTAATTTGATGAGCGTTTCCATCCGGGGGAAGTGAAGGGATGTGAGATCCTCATGGACATGCGAGGCTTTGATCCTCAGTCGCCCTGTGTTAACCGTTCAATCCCATCAGCCCCGGCTGCACACGCGACGCTGGAGAGGAATTACAGAGAGCCTCTGCTACTGAACGTCTAATGCAATGACTATTAAACCCTGTGAAAGCCTATGAAACTGTAGTCGGAAAAATCTTAAATCTAAAAAGTTGTGTATTTTGTATCATATTTGATACATCAGGCTTTTATGGCTCATGATATAGTGAGAATATGGAGGAAAAACAGCTCAGTTTTATTCAGAGAGTCAAACTGAGCAGAAATATGCAGCAAATGCTGATATTCATATGAAACTCTGATGCTTGTAATGTAAATCAATGAGATCTTTATAACAGGATAGCAGATACTTGTGTAAAATGCATATAGATATTAATATCTGCCAATAATATGATATTTAAATCCTTAGTTTTATGATCTATAGTTTTAAAACATATATAATTATGATTGAGAGATGAACAAACCTTCCTCAAAAGTCTGATGATCATATTTGATACTCATGATTTTTATAATAAATGATGTCTGGATAATGAAGTAAACCTGCATCAGTCCAGCTGAAATATTACTAGCAATATCAAAGTTATTCTTGCGTTTCCTTGATAATATCAGAGCAGATTTGACACAGAAAGACGCGAGAAGCTCGAGCTGAAGGACGTTTGTACTATTACACTAAAAGACTTTTACTTGATAAAACAGACTGAACTATCAATCAGAGACAGAAGGACATTGAAGTGTTTTTCAGCATTTATTTTAGAGGCTTTAGAAATATGCGTATCAAATAGGATTTATAGGGTTAATTGAATACAGCAGAAATATTTATAAAGGCTTAGTTATAGTGATTCAGTTCAAGTTCTCATTAAAATTGGCATCCCATAAAGCCCAGTATTGTGTTGTCTAGGTAACCATCCTGATACTGCGCTCTGAAGGGGTGGAGCTAAACGGCTCTGCTGTGACACCTGATGAACGAAGGACACGCCCACCTGAGGAGGACGACGCCCACTGGACCCTGTACAGGTGAGCAAAAGCACTCTTATTGATATTATTAACCCTGACTCGTTTGCATGCGTGTCTCTGTGTACCATACTCTCATCTCAGAAGCTGACTGGATGTTAAGCGTGTTATATTAATATGTGGACCCGAACAGACAAGATAATCACAGAGAGATGCTCTGTTCCACTTCCCAGCATGCATTAAATGACTTTCTCGGATTATAAACCGCATGAAACAATAAGCTTGAGAGGCGTGTGAATCACAGATAAACAAAGCTGTTCTTCACCAACAGACCGGCTGATCATCCAGAGCACTGTCTCACATATCGGCCGTCCAAACGAGATCAGATGACAGTAGATTCAGCTTTATTGTGTAGTTTAGCTAGCCAGAAGCTGCAGCATAGAATTTAAATGCATTTTATGGTGTGTGTAAATTGCCATATGATCACTGTGATGACATAAAGGCATAATAAAAGTGCAGAATACAAGTAAAATCTAAATCTAAAATCTTACCAGTATGTTATGTTAGTAATATTGTATCATTAAATACTGAGATAATTCAGAATAGTTAAATGGTAAAATATTGCTTTGCACCAATTGACTTTTTGCAACTTTAGCCTATTTATAGCAAATTTATATTAATCAAATTTTTTAAATCTTTTTTAAATGAAACTAAAATTCTATATAAACTATGTTGTTGTTAGGTGTGTCAGTATAATGTAAATCAATATAATCCATAATTATTTTAATTGAATTGTTATTATTGTAATTTTTATTCAGTTATTTGAATCATTTTATTTAAATATTATAGAATTGTTTTATTATTTTATCTTAATTTTATTTAATTATTCTATAGTTACATCATTATTTTTATATTACGTCATTATTTTATAATTTTATTTAACTATTATAGAATTATTTAATTATTTTATTACATTAATATTTGTTGTATTATTTTGTATTATTCTGTAATTATATCGTTTTTAAATATTATAGTATTTTATAATTTTATCTAATTATTAAAGAATTACACCATTATTTTATATATTATTTTGTTTTATAATTTTATTTAATTAATATGCAATTAATTCATTATTTTATTTTATAATTTTTCAATGAATGTAAATCAATGTAAATGAATTATTTCAGAACAATATAAGTCAATGTACTTCTAATGTAATAATCTTAAAATAGTAATGACACATTCTCATGTGTAGAGCGGCTGCTGTTTAACTGTTACAGAAGCATAATTGTTGTTTTTGGCTTTTTTGTGTCTTTCCTCAGTGATTGGATCAAGGGTTTATCGGCGGACGCCACGGGTCACTTCCTGCGAGGGGCGGAGCTGGGGGCGGAGCTTAGCGAGGCGTGGCTGGTGGCTAATGCAGCTGTGTATCTGTGGAACTACAACATCTGGCTTCTGGCCACTAGAGGGCATCGGCTTCTCCTGCCCACATTCAGCCGCCTCATACAACTCCTCAGACGGACAGGGCATGCTGGGTAAGAATTATGGGCTTGACTTACTGTATTAGTGATGTTTGATAGGTCAATCCTCAGTACTAGTGCTGACAGTGATGTGCAGAAACTTTTACAAGTTTAGTGTGTGTGTTTGTGTTCCAGACATGAATGATTGCTGAGAAAAGGGTTTTATTTTATATTATTTTATTAAAATGTTCTACAATTATTTTCTATATTATTGTATAACTTTATTAGTTGTATTTGTTGCATCAGTCCTCACTAGTACTCAATCATGTGTCTTGTTGAAGAGAGGTGTGCTTTTATTTTATTTTATTTTATTTGTTCTATAATTATTTTATAAATATTTGTAATCATTTTATTTAATTATTTTATAATTTCATCATTATTTTATATAATATATTATTTTATTTTATAATTTAATTTAATTATTCTAGTTACATCATTTATTTATTTATTATTTATTTTTATTTTATTATAATACAATTATGTCAGTATTTTATCATTTTATTTATTTTATTTTATTATTTTATTTTATTGTAATATAATTATGTCAGTTTTATCATTTTATTTAATTATTTTATTTAATTATTCTATAATTACATCATTATTTTTAAATTCTTTTTTATTATTCTGTAATTATATTTTTTTATATAAAATTTTATTTTGTCATTTTAATTTAATTACAGAATTTTATATATATATATATGTATATATATATATATATATATATGTGTTTATATATAATTTTATATATATTTATATAATTCTGTAATTATGTAATTTTATGTATATAATTTTATTCTATAATTCCATGGATTTATTTGTCTGTGCTTTACTTCAGAGAGGTGGTTCTCGTGGTCATGCTCTGTGACGCTGTGGCTCAGGGCCTCATCGAGCCGTGGTGTGTGACGCGTGTGGATCAGGAACCGCAGGACACAGAGAAGGCAGTCGTTCAGCCGACAGCCGAAAAGACCAAGAAAGTGCGAGGAAAGAGCGTGGAGAAACCAGGCGCGACCCACGGCCCGGTGCTGGACGCCGCTGCCATGCAGGAGCTGAAGAAAGCGTTAGAGGTGAGCAACTGCTTTAGTCCCGTCGAGGCTGTGAACACAAAACACACTGGAAACGGCCCCTGCGCAAAGCATTGTGGGTGATCTTAGACCATAATTGGACTCTCTGAAGGCAGGCCCCGAATTTAAAACAAGCTAAGCACCCATTGTGAATTAAATTAGAGTTAAAACTAGCTTTCATTTCTTTATGACTGACAAAATGTGTAATCCAAATGAGTGGAGATTTTATATGCAATTCAAATGTATAAATCTTGATATATATGAGAAGCATGAGAGTATTTTCCTGATCCAAGTGAACACTTTTAATGAAAAGAGGCCCATAAAAATCTTTCAGAAACACCTCGTGCGTTCTGCTGCTTCTCTTCTGCACGCTCCCTCTAATTAAATTTCCCTTTGCTCTCTTTTGTGCAGATTTACAGGCTTCCTCTGCACGTATCAGCGGTAATTCCACATGAAAGCCTTTTTAATATAGGGAAATTATTCACTAACTACTTTTCCTAACACTGCTCTTTTCACACTTGACATGAGAAGCTAATCTCGCTTGCGTTTTTATCTATTTCAAACAGCATGTCGGCTCGAGGAAACTTGAGATGCGAAGTGGAAGAGGAGGGAGTTTGTGAAGGTTCCCAGCATGCAGTTTTGCGTTTAAAAGACGTCTGATAGCCGTTCAAATACAGCCCAGACATCTAGGCTAAACAAGGCAACATTTGGGCTGTCAGGGAAAATCTAAACCATCGCCCAAGAATAGACTCGTCATCAATTAGATAAAGAATCAAACACCCTGTAATCACTGTTGACTTTGCTTACATGATGGAATATCATACATCTCACAAGTTATTTGGGCAAAAATGACATGTAGCCAAACTCTGTGTGTGTGTGTGTGTGTGTGTGTGTGTGTGTGTGTGTTGTGTAGGTGTGTGAGTTTGCGCTGAAGCTGTCCAATGGGAACGCTGAGCCGGTGCCGGTCCAGGTGAGGAAGCAGATCTTGAGCTCGTGGGTCTCGGTTAAACAGCTTCTTCACCAGCAGATCGGACTCAAGCTGGACATCAGCGATGAGGTGACGTCACAGAGCCACACTAACACTGGCCCAAACTGAGCCAAGATATTAAACATCTGAGGTCTCATTTATGAAACTGTGCGTAGGATCATTACTAAAAGTGTACGTGCGCCCGAAAGACAAATATGGCGTACGGCAAAAAATATTCAGACTTATAAAACCTATGAAAGCTTGTTTCCGCCACAGAATAAAACATTTTAAAAGATAATTCTGACTTTATATCTCACAATTCTAACATTATATCTCACAATTCTAACATTATATCTCACAATTCTGACTTTATATCTCGCAATTCTGACTTTATATCTCGCAATTCTGACTATATCTCGCAATTCAGACTTTATATCTCACAATTCTGACTTTATATCTCGCAATTCTGACTTTATATCTCACAATTCTGACTTTATATCTCACAATTCTGACTATATCACGCAATTCTGACTTTATATCTCGCAATTCTGACTTTATATCTCGCAATTCTGACTATATATCTCGCAATTCTGACTTTATATCTCGCAATTCAGACTTTATATCTCACAATTCTGACTTTATATCTCACAATTCTGACTTTATATCTCGCAATTCAGTCTTTATATCTCACAATTCTGACTTTATATCTCGCAATTCAGTCTTTATATCTCACAATTCTGACTTTATATCTCACAATTCTGACTATATCACGCAATTCTGACTTTATATCTCGCAATTCTGACTTTATATCTCGCAATTCTGACTATATATCTCGCAATTCTGACTTTATATCTCGCAATTCTGACTTTATATCTCGCAATTCTGACTTTATATCTCACAATTCTGACTTTATATCTCGCAATTCTGACTTTATATCTCGCAATTCTGACTTTATATCTCGCAATTCTGACTTTATATCTCGCAATTCTGACTTTATATCTCGCAATTCTGACTTTATATCTCACAATTCTGACTTTATATCTCACAATTCTGACTTTATATCTCACAATTCTGACTTTATATCTCACAATTCTGACTTTATATCTCGCAATTCAGTCTTTATATCTCACAATTCTGACTTTATATCTCGCAATTCAGTCTTTATATCTCACAATTCTGACTTTATATCTCACAATTCTGACTTTATATCTCGCAATTCTGACTTTATATCTCACAATTCTGACTTTATATCTCGCAATTCTGACTTTATATCTCGCAATTCTGACTTTATATCTCGCAATTCTGACTTTATATCTCGCAATTCTGACTTTATATCTCGCAATTCTGACTTTATATCTCGCAATTCTGACTTTATATCTCACAATTCTGACTTTATATCTCGCAATTCTGACTATATCACGCAATTCTGACTTTATATCTCGCAATTCTGACTTTATATCTCGCAATTCTGACTTTATATCTCGCAATTCTGACTTTATATCTCACAATTCAGACTTTATATCTCACAATTCTGACTTTATATCTCACAATTCTGACTTTATATCTCGCAATTCAGTCTTTATATCTCCCAATTCTGACTTTATATCTCGCAATTCAGTCTTTATATCTCACAATTCTGACTTTATATCTCACAATTCTGACTTTATATCTCGCAATTCAGTCTTTATATCTCACAATTCTGACTTTATATCTCACAATTCTGACTTTATATCTCACAATTCTGACTTTATATCTCACAATTCTGACTATATCACGCAATTCTGACTTTATATCTCGCAATTCTGACTTTATATCTCGCAATTCTGACTTTATATCTCGCAATTCTGACTTTATATCTCACAATTCTGACTTTATATCTCACAATTCTGACTTTATATCTCGCAATTCAGTCTTTATATCTCCCAATTCTGACTTTATATCTCGCAATTCAGTCTTTATATCTCACAATTCTGACTTTATATCTCACAATTCTGACTTTATATCTCGCAATTCAGTCTTTATATCTCCCAATTCTGACTTTATATCTCGCAATTCAGTCTTTATATCTCACAATTCTGACTTTATATCTCACAATTCTGACTTTATATCTCACAATTCTGACTTTATATCTCACAATTCTGACTATATCACGCAATTCTGACTTTATATCTCGCAATTCTGACTTTATATCTCACAATTCTGACTATATATCTCGCAATTCTGACTTTATATCTCGCAATTCTGACTTTATATCTCACAATTCTGACTTTATATCTCACAATTCTGACTTTATATCTCACAATTCTGACTTTATATCTCGCAATTCTGACTTTATATCTCGCAATTCTGACTATATATCACGCAATTCTGACTTTATATCTCACAATTCTGACTTTATATCTCACAATTCTGACTTTATATCTCACAATTCTGACTATATCACGCAATTCTGACTTTATATCTCGCAATTCTGACTTTATATCTCGCAATTCTGACTTTATATCTCGCAATTCAGTCTTTATATCTCACAATTCTGACTTTATATCTCACAATTCTGACTTTATATCTCGCAATTCAGTCTTTATATCTCCCAATTCTGACTTTATATCTCGCAATT
>NC_138241.1:36466065-36471065 GCF_964197995.2 Scardinius erythrophthalmus
GGTCAAACACAGGCAGGGTCAAGCACAGGCAGGGTCAAGCACAGGCAGGGTCAAACACAGGCAGGGTCAAACACAGGCAAGGTCAAGCACAGGCAGGGTCAAGCACAGGCAGGGTCAAGCAGTAAAACTTTTCTTTCATTTATTATAATTCTGACTCTTGTCTTAATTAATCATTTCTGGTTCACAGGACAGGGTCAAACACAGGCAGGGTCAAGCACAGACAGGGTCAAGCACAGGCAGGGTCAAGCACAGGCAGGGTCAAACACAGGCAGGGTCAAACACAGGCAGGGTCAAACACAGGCGGGGTCAAGCACAGGCAGGGTCAAGCACAGGCAGGGTCAAGCACAGGCAGGGTCAAGCACAGGCAGGGTCAAACACAGGCAGGTTCAAGCACAGGCAGGGTCAAGCACAGGCAGGGTCAAGCACAGGCAGGGTCAAACACAGGCAGGGTCAAGCACAGGCGGGGTCAAGCACAGGCAGGGTCAAGCACAGGCAGGGTCAAGCACAGGCAGGGTCAAGCACAGGCAGGGTCAAGCACAGGCGGGGTCAAGCACAGGCAGGGTCAAGCACAGGCAGGGTCAAGCACAGGCAGGGTCAAGCACAGGCAGGGTCAAACACAGGCAGGGTCAAGCACAGGCGGGGTCAAGCACAGGCAGGGTCAAGCACAGGCAGGGTCAAGCACAGGCAGGGTCAAGCACAGGCAGGGTCAAGCACAGGCAGGGTCAAACACAGGCAGGGTCAAACACAGGCGGGGGCAAGCACAGGCAGGGTCAAGCACAGGCAGGGTCAAGCACAGGCAGGGTCAAGCACAGGCAGGGTCAAGCACAGGCAGGGTCAAACACAGGCAGGGTCAAGCACAGGCAGGGTCAAGCAGTAAAACTTTTCTTTCATTTATTATAATTCTGACTCTTGTCTTAATTAATCATTTCTGGTTCACAGGACAGGGTCAAACACAGGCAGGGTCAAACACAGGCAGGGTCAAGCACAGGCAGGGTCAAGCACAGGCAGGGTCAAACACAGGCAGGGTCAAACACAGGCAGGGTCAAGCACAGGCAGGGTCAAGCAGTAAAACTTTTCTTTCATTTATTATAATTCTGACTCTTGTCTTAATTAATCATTTCTAGTTCACAGGACAGGGTCAAACACAGGCAGGGTCAAACACAGGCAGGGTCAAGCACAGGCAGGGTCAAACACAGGCAGGGTCAAGCACAGGCGGGGTCAAGCACAGGCAGGGTCAAGCACAGGCAGGGTCAAGCACAGGCAGGGTCAAGCACAGGCAGGGTCAAGCACAGGCGGGGTCAAACACAGGCAGGGTCAAACACAGGCGGGGGCAAGCACAGGCAGGGTCAAGCACAGGCAGGGTCAAGCACAGGCAGGGTCAAGCACAGGCAGGGTCAAGCACAGGCAGGGTCAAACACAGGCAGGGTCAAGCACAGGCGGGGTCAAGCACAGGCAGGGTCAAGCACAGGCAGGGTCAAGCACAGGCAGGGTCAAGCACAGGCAGGGTCAAGCACAGGCAGGGTCAAGCACAGGCAGGGTCAAGCACAGGCAGGGTCAAGCACAGGCAGGGTCAAACACAGGCAGGGTCAAGCACAGGCAGGGTCAAGCAGTAAAACTTTTCTTTCATTTATTATAATTCTGACTCTTGTCTTAATTAATCATTTCTGGTTCACAGGACAGGGTCAAACACAGGCAGGGTCAAACACAGGCAGGGTCAAGCACAGGCAGGGTCAAGCACAGGCAGGGTCAAACACAGGCAGGGTCAAACACAGGCAGGGTCAAGCACAGGCAGGGTCAAGCAGTAAAACTTTTCTTTCATTTATTATAATTCTGACTCTTGTCTTAATTAATCATTTCTAGTTCACAGGACAGGGTCAAACATAGGCAGGGTCAAACACAGGCAGGGTCAAGCACAGGCAGGGTCAAGCACAGGCAGGGTCAAACACAGGCAGGGTCAAACACAGGCAGGGTCAAGCACAGGCAGGGTCAAGCAGTAAAACTTTTCTTTCATTTATTATAATTCTGACTCTTGTCTTAATTAATCATTTCTAGTTCACAGGACAGGGTCAAACACAGGCAGGGTCAAACACAGGCAGGGTCAAGCACAGGCAGGGTCAAGCACAGGCAGGGTCAAACACAGGCAGGGTCAAACACAGGCAGGGTCAAGCACAGGCAGGGTCAAGCAGTAAAACTTTTCTTTCATTTATTATAATTCTGACTCTTGTCTTAATTAATCATTTCTGGTTCACAGGACAGGGTCAAACACAGGCAGGGTCAAACACAGGCAGGGTCAAGCACAGGCAGGGTCAAGCACAGGCAGGGTCAAACACAGGCAGGGTCAAACACAGGCAGGGTCAAGCACAGGCAGGGTCAAGCAGTAAAACTTTTCTTTCATTTATTATAATTCTGACTCTTGTCTTAATTAATCATTTCTAGTTCACAGGACAGGGTCAAACACAGGCAGGGTCAAACACAGGCAGGGTCAAGCACAGGCAGGGTCAAGCACAGGCAGGGTCAAACACAGGCAGGGTCAAACACAGGCAGGGTCAAGCACAGGCAGGGTCAAGCACAGGCGGGGTCAAGCACAGGCAGGGTCAAGCACAGGCAGGGTCAAACACAGGCAGGGTCAAGCACAGGCAGGGTCAAGCAGTAAAACTTTTCTTTCATTTATTATAATTCTGACTCCTTTCTTAATTAATCATTTCTGGTTCACAGGACAGGGTCAAGCACAGGCAGGGTCAAGCACAGGCAGGGTCAAACACAGGCAGGGTCAAACACAGGCAGGGTCAAGCACAGGCAGGGTCAAGCAGTAAAACTTTTCTTTCATTTATTATAATTCTGACTCCTTTCTTAATTAATCATTACTGGTTCACAGGACAGGGTCAAGCACAGGCAGGGTCAAGCACAGGCAGGGTCAAACACAGGCAGGGTCAAACACAGGCAGGGTCAAGCACAGGCAGGGTCAAGCAGTAAAACTTTTCTTTCATTTATTATAATTCTGACTCTTGTCTTAATTAATCATTTCTGGTTCACAGGACAGGGTCAAACACAGGCAGGGTCAAACACAGGCAGGGTCAAGCACAGGCAGGGTCAAGCACAGGCAGGGTCAAACACAGGCAGGGTCAAACACAGGCAGGGTCAAGCACAGGCAGGGTCAAGCAGTAAAACTTTTCTTTCATTTATTATAATTCTGACTCTTGTCTTAATTAATCATTTCTAGTTCACAGGACAGGGTCAAACACAGGCAGGGTCAAACACAGGCAGGGTCAAGCACAGGCAGGGTCAAGCACAGGCAGGGTCAAACACAGGCAGGGTCAAGCACAGGCAGGGTCAAGCAGTAAAACTTTTCTTTGTCTTAATTAATCATTTCTAGTTCACAGGACAGGGTCAAGCACAGGCAGGGTCAAGCACAGGCAGGGTCAAGCACAGGCAGGGTCAAGCACAGGCAGGGTCAAACACAGGCAGGGTCAAACACAGGCGGGGGCAAGCACAGGCGGGGTCAAGCACAGGCAGGGTCAAGCACAGGCAGGGTCAAGCACAGGCAGGGTCAAGCACAGGCAGGGTCAAACACAGGCGGGGGCAAGCACAGGCGGGGTCAAGCACAGGCAGGGTCAAGCACAGGCAGGGTCAAGCACAGGCAGGGTCAAGCACAGGCAGGGTCAAACACAGGCAGGGTCAAGCACAGGCAGGGTCAAGCAGTAAAACTTTTCTTTCATTTATTATAATTCTGACTCTTGTCTTAATTAATCATTTCTGGTTCACAGGACAGGGTCAAACACAGGCAGGGTCAAACACAGGCAGGGTCAAGCACAGGCAGGGTCAAGCACAGGCAGGGTCAAACACAGGCAGGGTCAAACACAGGCAGGGTCAAGCACAGGCAGGGTCAAGCAGTAAAACTTTTCTTTCATTTATTATAATTCTGACTCTTGTCTTAATTAATCATTTCTAGTTCACAGGACAGGGTCAAACACAGGCAGGGTCAAACACAGGCAGGGTCAAGCACAGGCAGGGTCAAGCACAGGCAGGGTCAAACACAGGCAGGGTCAAACACAGGCAGGGTCAAGCACAGGCAGGGTCAAGCAGTAAAACTTTTCTTTCATTTATTATAATTCTGACTCTTGTCTTAATTAATCATTTCTAGTTCACAGGACAGGGTCAAACACAGGCAGGGTCAAGCACAGGCAGGGTCAAGCACAGGCAGGGTCAAGCACAGGCAGGGTCAAGCACAGGCAGGGTCAAACACAGGCAGGGTCAAACACAGGCAGGGTCAAGCACAGGCAGGGTCAAACACAGGCAGGGTCAAGCACAGGCAGGGTCAAGCACAGGCAGGGTCAAGCACAGGCAGGGTCAAACACAGGCAGGGTCAAACACAGGCAGGGTCAAGCACAGGCGGGGTCAAGCACAGGCAGGGTCAAGCACAGGCAGGGTCAAGCACAGGCAGGGTCAAGCACAGGCGGGGTCAAGCACAGGCAGGGTCAAGCACAGGCGGGGTCAAGCACAGGCAGGGTCAAGCACAGGCAGGGTCAAGCACAGGCAGGGTCAAGCACAGGCAGGGTCAAACACAGGCAGGGTCAAACACAGGCAGGGTCAAGCACAGGCAGGGTCAAGCAGTAAAACTTTTCTTTCATTTATTATAATTCTGACTCTTGTCTTAATTAATCATTTCTAGTTCACAGGACAGGGTCAAACACAGGCAGGGTCAAGCACAGGCGGGGTCAAGCACAGGCAGGGTCAAGCACAGGCGGGGTCAAGCACAGGCAGGGTCAAGCACAGGCAGGGTCAAGCACAGGCAGGGTCAAGCACAGGCGGGGTCAAGCACAGGCAGGGTCAAGCACAGGCAGGGTCAAGCACAGGCAGGGTCAAGCACAGGCAGGGTCAAACACAGGCAGGGTCAAACACAGGCAGGGTCAAGCACAGGCAGGGTCAAGCAGTAAAACTTTTCTTTCATTTATTATAATTCTGACTCTTGTCTTAATTAATCATTTCTAGTTCACAGGACA
>NC_138241.1:36476065-36501065 GCF_964197995.2 Scardinius erythrophthalmus
GGTCTTGATCACATTTTGAACCAAACCCAAAAATAGTCATGTGAGATTTTGCATATATATATATATTCATGTACAGTAATGAGACAAAATATTTGGGGCAAAATGTGCATAAGTGTCAACATGCAAAATGGCTAATTATTAGTTTGTTTGTTTTTTAAGAATTTAGATCAAAAGAATTCAGCCAGGTGTGTCCATGCCAGTGTAATGAATTATCTGACACTTAAAAATCATCATAAAAATTACAAATTGCCATTTCTAGACACAATCATTATTAAATTAGTACAAAAATACTACTGTGATCTTACCTTACAATTGTTTTTCACAAATGTCAATTCTTATTTTCCCAATATCTCATAGAGCGGAAAAAGAGTAGAAAGTGTTTTAAAAAATTGTTGTGTTTTTGACATTTTTATTTGTTTTTGTTTTTTAAAAATGTTTATGTAGTATTTATCCATTTTTATTTGAGTTGTAGTTTACTAAGTTAAACTAAATGAAAATAACAAAAGTAACAAAAAGGTTTATTATGGTTTTAGTTTTAGTTAACTATAATAACCCTTATAAAAGCTGGATATATATATATATATATATATATATATATATATATATATATTCTGTATATATTCAGATGTAATCAAAATTATTAATATAACTTTTTGGACCATTTTTTGTTTACTTTGTCACATTTGACTACATGTTATAAATATGTCTCTCAACAAACCTAGCCAGTTTCAATATATTTCATGTGTTCTAGCTCAAGCTCACCTGGTGCAGCTAATGAAGCCCTTGATTAGTGAGGCAACAGGTGTTTTGCAGATTTGCGCTGTTGCGTGGGATTCTGTTCGGGGGGTGAATAATTTTGAAACTGCAGAAGTCATTAAAAGTTGCATTTTCAGTTGAATTTGGGAAAGCACTTTTCAGTTGTTGAGCTATTTCAATTACTTTAGTTTGATTTGTTCATTGCAAACCGCTGAAAGACTGTAAATTTAGCTAATAAACCTGATTTGCAATGGGTGTTGAATAATTTTGATTTCAACTGTATATAGTCCTGATTGTAGTGCTTGGAAGTCCTGGAATTTCTTTTTACAGTACGAACCCTGTTAATTTTCTCCATGAAAAAAATATATTTTAAAATGTTTGAAAAATGTTGAAATATGCTTGACGGAGTGTGTGTTTGCTCAGTCTCCTGGCGCTCAGTGGCAGAAGGTGGACGTTCTGCTGGAGCTCGGCGAGTGGCTTTACGTCACACACTTTCCTGCGACTGACGTGCGTCTTCAGATCGAGTGGGCCGCAGACGTGCTGATGTTCCCAGACGGTCAGTCTCCATCACGTGTCATTATCTTGTGTTCTGTACAAATCGATCACATGACCAACATCGCCTTTGTCGCCTTTGTCACCTTTGTCACCTTTGGCTTGCTTAGTTGTAGACATTTAATTTAATATTCAACAATATTATTGATCTCCTGCATTGACATCATTGTATAAGAACTGAACTGAACTGGACGATGACATCACAGTTTTCTCCAGAGCGGATATATATATATATATATATATATATATATATATATATATATATATATATATATATATATATATATATATATATATATATATATATAATATATATATATATATAAATGAACTAAATTAATAACTTTTTTTTCTATCTTTTTTTTTTTTTTTTTTTTTTTACAACAAAAATGAACCATCACTGAACTTACTTAAGCAGGACTGTGCCACTATTTTCTTCTAGAAACAAACTTTGTTGCATTATTTTCCTGTTATCTCTGTAAAGCTGCTTTGAAACACTCAGTATTGTAAAAAGCGCTGTATAAATAAAGCTGACTTGACCCCTGTGCCAGAGGAGAGCGTGGAGTCCGGCGTGCGTGTGTGTGAGGTGCGGGCGGTCGGGCGTCTGGAGCGTCTGATGCGAACACACACGCTGCTGGCTGTAGTCGAGGAGCGGTCGTCACACACACACCTGCAGCATCTGCTCACCGCGCTCAGCTTCACGCTCAACATCTGGAAGGTCAGCGCTTCACTTCCATCACACACTCCTTGTCCACACTAATACGTTTGAGTTTGAAAACGCATCTTTTCTCTCCGCTTTGTCTTCCGTCGACACTGAGACGTGTTTTTATTAATGAAAACAAAGCTTTTTGAAAACGCTCTCCAAAGTGGATACATTTGATAACGCTGGTTTCTCGGTGTACTGTGGACTGTCAAAACTGAGGTTTTTAAAAACGATGATGTAAGTTTAGTCATGTGACGCATATTGAACCCATAGATTTATGTTTATAGCGGTTTTGTGCCTGTTATATTCACTTTCACACTGTTGCTAAAATATCCAAACTATATGCAGTCCAAACTACAATGCGAAACCCACATTTTCAAATTTACCCACTTTAGAGAGCGTTTTCATTAATAAAAATGCCGTCTCAGTGTGAACGGAAGGCCAAACGGAGAGAAGGAGTGTTTCCAAACTAAAAAGGCCTCAGAGCGGGACGATAGGATTGTGACATAGACACAGAACGACAGACATTGATGTGACATAGAACGATAGACATTGATGTATTATTTTAATTTAATACTGTGAAGCTGCTTTGATACAATCTGTATTGTGAAAAGCGCTATATAAATAAACTTGACTTGACTTGACTTGACTTGTCCTCAAGTGTGTGTCCTTGTTGAATGCAGGTGTCCATGGAAACCGCACAGGAAGTGATGAATCAGTCAGCTGTGAGACCAAGCGACAAGAAGTCTAAACTGGTGAGAGTAATAAGAACTAGATATCCAAAAAGCATTTTGCTAACGCTTTATTTCTTTTAAAGATCAGGGAGATCGAGGCCTGATTAAGAGTTTGAGGGAGTTTTGATAACTTTAAATGATTCATTGTACATGCAAGAATAAAAGTATGCTGTTTCTCTATATACGTTTAATTTTTCTCCAGCCGTCTCCTGTTGAGGACAAACCTCGAGGTAAAGCTGTAGAAGTGCCTCTTCCCATCAGCCCTGAGGAATGGGCTCAGTTTGAGTGTCCCGAGGAGCTTCGACAGGCCTTTGGTTCTGACGACAGCCCTTACAGCATCAACGGCTCGTCCCTCAGCGCGCAGGTCAGCGCATCTTCACTATCTCACATCATATGACAGATAATAAACTGATAATCCACCAGAGGGCGACGCCGTCTCACATCTCACACACAAGGGCCCTATCATACACTCGGAGCAATGCAGCGCCAGGCGCGACACAAGTGTGTTTTGCTAGTTTCAGCCCAACGCAATTATCATTTTCACGTCCTGCACCACGTTTTTTAAATAGCAAATGCATTTGCACCCATACTGTGAACCATGGGCTGCTGGTCTGAGAACGAGGTGTGTGTTCAGGCAGTATTTTTTTGTTATTTAAAGAGCGCTTTAGTATGAGCCTATAGGCGGGTCCACAACACGCATACACTCTTCTTATTACACACACACTCTGCTTATAACACACACAGGTTATTACACACACACTCTGCTTATTACACACACAGGTTTTTACACACTCTGCTTATTACACATAATAGACTCATTCGGCCTTTCCACTATCAAATTCCGTCATGTAAATAGCGATTCCGCCATGGCGCGAGCGCAACTGGCATTTAAAGGGAATGGGAGAAGAGACTCTGATTGGTTTAACGCACGTTGTGCCCAAACACACCCATTACTCATCAAGAGAATAGAGACGACACTTTTAGACCAGCACCGGGAGAGTGTCACGATCCACACACCAAGGAAAGGGAGAGAAACAGGTGGATCCAAATACAACACTTTTATTCGTAGGGCAATCCAATTCGTCATCATCCATGCAGGGGTCAAAATCCATGTTAGCAGTCCAATAACAAAATAAACAAACAAGGAACAAAACAAACTCAAACCAGGAAACAGAAGTGTAAGTGACATACCACAATGACTCCGTGACAAGGACTAAAACAGACAGGGTATTTATAGACAGGTACAAACAATGTGACGAGAAACAGCTGTATGCAATGATGAGTGATAAGGGACAGCTGAGTGCAATGAAAAGACAAGAATCATGGGGAATGTAGTACGAGAGTGTGCTGGACACCGTGAGGAAGGAGGACATCTAGTGGTGACCCAAGGAACACAAACCAGACACTGTGACATAACCCCCCCTCTACGGAGTGGCTCCCAGACACTCCAAGACAGGACACGGAACAAAACAAGAGTTCAGGAGGGAGGTGGCACGGTGGAGGATCAGGGGGAGGGACAGGGGGCCAGGTCCATGAAGGGAAACAGAAACAGGGGGTAACAGACTCAAAGGGGGCCAGGGTGACACAGACAAAACATCAGGGGAACAGGGCGAAGCAAACAGTCCATCCGGCGGCCAGGGGGGAGACTTTCCCTCGGGCGGCCAGGGCGGAGACAACAGTCCATCAGGCGGCCAGGGCGGAGACTTTCCCTCGGGCGGCCAGGGCGGAGACAACAGTCCCTCGGGCGGCCAGGGCGGAGACTTTCCCTCGGGCGGCCAGGGCGGAGACAACAGTTCATCGGGCGGCCAGGGCGGAGACTTTCCCTCGGGCGGCCAGGGCGGTGAAGACCCCTCGGGCGGCCACGGCGGTGAAGACCCCTCGGGCGGCCACGGCGGTGAAGACCCCTCGGGCGGCCACGGCGCAGGAACTGAAACAGACACCAAAGGCTCAGGCACTGGAACAGACACCAAAGGCTCAGGCACTGGAACTGGCACCACCGGCTCAGGCACTGGAACTGGCACCACCGGCTCAGGCACTGGAACTGGCACCACCGGCTCAGGCACTGGAACTGGCACCACCGGCTCAGGCACTGGAACTGGCACCACCGGCTCAGGCACTGGAACTGGCACCACCGGCTCAGGCACTGGAACTGGCACCACCGGCTCAGGCACTGGAACTGGCACCACCGGCTCAGGCACTGGAACTGGCACCACCGGCTCAGGCACTGGAACAGACACCACCGGCTCAGGAACAGGCTCAGGAACAGGCTCAGGAACAGGCTCAGGAACAGGCTCAGGAACAGGCTCAGGAACAGGCTCAGGAACAGGCTCAGGAACAGGCTCAGGAACAGGCTCAGGAACAGGCTCAGGAACAGGCTCAGGAACAGGCTCAGGAACAGGCTCAGGAACAGGCTCAGGAACAGGCTCAGGAACAGGCTCAGGAACAGACACTGGCTCCGGCTCAGGAACAGACACTGGCTCCGGCTCAGGAACAGACACTGGCTCCGGCTCAGGAACAGACACTGGCTCCGGCTCAGGAACAGACACTGGCTCCGGCTCAGGAACAGACACTGGCTCCGGCTCAGGAACAGACACTGGCTCCGGCTCAGGAACAGACACTGGCTCCGGCTCAGGAACAGACACTGGCTCCGGCTCAGGAACAGACACTGGCTCCGGCTCAGGAACAGACACTGGCTCCGGCTCAGGAACAGACACTGGCTCCGGCTCAGGAACAGACACTGGCTCCGGCTCAGGAACAGACACTGGCTCCGGCTCAGGAACAGACACTGGCTCCGGCTCAGGAACAGACACTGGCTTCGGCTCAGGAACAGACACCACCGGCTCAAGAACAGACACAGGCTCAGGGACAGCCACAGGCACAGGCTCAGGAACAGACTCAGGCACAGACACCACCGGCTCAGGTTCAGGAACAGACACAGGCTCGACGGCGGCCATCTTGTCAGGGAACACAAGCTCGGCAGACGTGACGTGAACACTCTCGGCAGCGGCCATCTTGTCTGAAGATACAGGCTTGGCAGACGTGACATGAACACTCTCCGCGGCGGCCATCTTGTCTGAAGACACAGGCTCGGCAGACGTGACGTGAACACTCTCAGCGGCGGCCCTCTTGTCCGAAGACACAGGCTCAGGAACAGTCTCTGGATCGGCAGACGACCCGTGCTTCCTCCACGACTGCAGTACCGCCACTGCATAAAAAAGGAAGACCACTCTCTTGGCCGTGGCAGGACTGATGGTGGGCGACTCCGAGACGATCTCAGGGATGACAGCGGGCTGCTCGGAGGGGACGGCCTCCGGGATGACAGCGGGCTGCTTGGAGGGGACAGCCTCCGGGCCATTGGGGAGGCAGGAAGTCTTCCTCCTCCTCCGCCTCCGGACCACCGGACTCGAGACCACCAAACCCGGGACCACCGGAACTGGGATCACCAGACTCGGGACCACCGGACTCGGGACCACCGGACTCGGGACCACCAGAACTGGGACCCCTGGAACAGTCACGGAGGAGGTCTTCCTTCTCCTCCTCTGTTTCCGACGGTAACGTGCAGGTTCTGAGCTGGACGGAATCAACGGCGAAGGGTGCTTAGGGGAATTCAGCGCCCTGGCCTCTTCGGTCTGGCGGGCCCATAAAGCAAGGCCCTGCAAAATGTTCATGTTGCTGGATCCATTGTATGACGGAGTCATTCTGTCACGATCCACACACCAAGGAAAGGGAGAGAAACAGGTGGATCCAAATACAACACTTTTATTCGTAGGGCAATCCAATTCGTCATCATCCATGCAGGGGTCAAAATCCATGTTAGCAGTCCAATAACAAAATAAACAAACAAGGAACAAAACAAACTCAAACCAGGAAACAGAAGTGTAAGTGACATACCACAATGACTCCGTGACAAGGACTAAAACAGACAGGGTATTTATAGACAGGTACAAACAATGTGACGAGAAACAGCTGTATGCAATGATGAGTGATAAGGGACAGCTGAGTGCAATGAAAAGACAAGAATCATGGGGAATGTAGTACGAGAGTGTGCTGGACACCGTGAGGAAGGAGGACATCTAGTGGTGACCCAAGGAACACAAACCAGACACTGTGACAGAGAGCCGACCATTTTTCCCGTCGTTAAACTAGCAAAAGTGTATTCAGACACGACCTAAGTGAACTTGCGCCGTACGCTTTAGACCATGCGCTTAGATCGTTAATATAGGGCCCATGTGACACATAATCAAAGCTGCGATAGAGCGGGAACGTTTCTGATCAATCACACGTATGAGGAGGAAGTGGAAGTATTGATCTTTAGAGTGATATCTGTGACTTAAAGCATCTTCCTCATTGATCTGGACGATAATTATCTCACTGAACAAAACACATCACAAGAGACTTATAGAAAACTGTCATGGGTTTATATGTAAAATTATAAACACCATCCATCGGGTCGTCTTCATTGGCCAGCCCTACTATTTGAAAAGTTCCGTAAGATTAATTGCATTGTGATGTTGTTTTGTTATTTTGTAAAATAAAATTTTCTATGCTCACCAAGGCTTCATTTATTTGATCAAAAAATTCATTAAAAATAGTGAAATATTATTACAATGTAAATCATCTGTTTTCTGGGGAAATAAATAAAAATTTAGTTAGTTTTTGCTAAAAACGAGCAGATAATTTTGCTTGTTTTAAGCAACAACTCACTTAATTTTGATTAATTCCCCCGGAAAAAAATACATAATATCTTATGGCATTTTACTCATCTAGTAAATGCTTCTTGATTTAAGAGTCTTTAGATATTTGGACTGGAAACGACAAAAATACCAAGTAAGAAAAGCATTTTTGCAGTGCAATGTCACATGATCCTTCAGAAATCACTCTAATATGATGATTTGCTGCTCAAGAAACATTTATGATTATTATCAGTGTTGAAAACAGTTCATATGTGAACTAAAATTGCATGTGTACATCATGGTAGTGTTTAATTGTGTCGTTTCAGAGCCGAACTCTGTTTTATTTGGATCTGTTGGTGAGAGAGCTGGAATCAGTCTCGGTGACCCCGTTGACCTTTGCCCCTCTCCACTTGGCAGAGGTCATCGCTCATGACCTGATGAAGAGCAGGAGTCAGTCTGACCTCTACCGACTCAGGTATCGCCCTGAACACAGTCACATGACATTAGATTCACAGCAGGATATGACATCACTTCATCTCATCTCTCAGGATCATCAGGAACTGTCGGGATCTGGGATTTGAGTCTCCGTACGGCGAACAGCTCCTCAGCTTCACACGCGTTCCTGAGGACGAACAGATGTGGTGTGATTCTTCAGTCTCTTATCCGGTTTGGTCATTATCAGCTGCTTCGTGGTGTCTAACGCAACTTTACTTGATTTCAGGAGCCAGAGGGCCGTCGTGACTCAGAGAGACGTCGTGTCGGACCGGGTCAGTTTCTCACAGCACAGCATGAGAGTCTTCTGATGTGACTTTTTATTGAGATGGAACATATTATGGCAGCATTTTACAGCAATATTATAAATTAAAGTAGTTAGATCTCTTTTACATGATATTAATAATAAAAATACTAATAAAAAAAAAGAAAAACAACAAAACACACCAAAAAAAAAAAAGGAAAAAGCACAGGTCAATTCAGCTAGCTATACATTAAGAAGAGTTGGAAATAGTCATGCATACGAGAAGCAGATCGTGATACAAAAAGGGGTAATTTAGGAAAAACAGTAAATGATTACACTGCAAAAATGCTTTTCTTACTTAGTATTTTTGTCTTGTTTCCAGTCCAAAAATCTAAAAATTCTTAATCAAGATGCATTTACTAGATGAGTAAAATTACATGAGTTATTATGTCTTGTTTTCCGGGGGAATTAATCAAAATGAAGTGAGTTTTTTCTTTAAAAAAAGCAAAATAATCTGCCAATCGGGTAAGAAAAATAATCTTAATTCAAACAGAAACAGAATTATTTTTCTCACCCCATTGGCAAATCTTTTTGTTTGTTTTAAGCAAAAACTCACTACATTTGTATTTACTTCCGCAGAAAACAAGACATAATATCTTATGGCATTTTACTACTTTGGTAAATGCATCTTGATTAAAGAAATGTTAGATATTTGGACTGGAAACAAGACAAAGACACTAAGTAAGAAAAGCATTTTTTGCAGTGTAAATGATTAATGGTTTAGTAGCAAGACGATGTGAGTGAAAATAAGTTGAGAATCAAGCTATTTTGTGATGTTTTCTGATGTGTTTAATGTCAAACTAACACACTGAACCCTGTCAGACGCTGTTCGCTGAAGAGGATCCGAGAACAAGGACAGTAACCGGACGCTGGCTGGCGAAGGCCGATGTGTGTATCAGTATGAACCTGTTTGAGCCGGCTAAAGTCCTGCTGAATCACACACACCTGACAGCCGAGGTGAGCGTGGACAAACACTCATGATGCATGAAGGAACTCCGCTTGAAATTTAGCAATGACTGAAAATGCTGAATGATTGTTGTATGAGAAGTCTTATGTTTTGTTAGTAAACTACACAAATGTCTGTTAGGAAATAAAGTAAGGCATTTAATTATTAAAACATCTGCCAATAATCAGTGTGAGCTCAGATTTAAACAGATTTTTGGATGGGAAAAAAAAGACCTTTTGTGTAATGATAGGCAAGTTATTCCTGGAGAAACCATATTTTTGTATTTCTGATTTAAGACCAATTAATGAACTCATAACACTCTGAAATAACGCATATTGCACTAGATTTAATGTAAAATCATTATTTAAATTAAGTGAACTACCGTTCAAAAGTCACCAATGCTGCGTTTATTTGATCAAAAATACAGTAAAAACAGTGAAATATTATTGTAATGTAAATCAGCAGTTTTCTATGTGAATATACAGTAAAGTGTAATTTATTCCTGTGATCAAAGCTGAATGTTCAGCATCATTACTCCAGTCTTCAGTGTCACATGATCCTTCAGGAATCACTCTAATATGAGGATTTAATTCTCAAGAAACATTTATGAATATTATCAAAGTTGAAAACGGTTATTATTATTATTATTATTATTTTGTGGAAACTATGATACATTTTATTTTTCAGGATTGTTTGATGAATAGAACGTTCAAAAGAACAGCATTTATTTAAAACAGAATCTTTTGTAACATTATAAATGTCTTTACTGTCACTCTTGATCAATTTAATGCGTCCTTGTCATTATTTTTTTTTCATACTGACTGCACATGTTTGAATGGGTGTGTTTAAAGTCATTAAATGCATTTTTAGCATAGAAAGTGTCATTTTCATGGTCCCTACAATCAGTCAATCACCAATATAATTTATCTTACGAGAAAAGAAAATGAATGCCTCTCAAATGTATTTTGTTGTAAAGATATTAATTGTAGATATTTTCCTGCAGTGTGTAATTCACAGTGTCATTTCAGTCAATCATCTGCTACCTTAACAAGTCCCAGACATGTGCTGCTTCACACACTGCTAAAATGATTTTCTTACTTAGTATTTCTGTCTTGTTTCCAGTCCAAATATCAAAAAATTCTTAAATCAAGATACATTTACTAGATGAGGAAAATACCATAAGATATTATGTCTGGTTTTCTGGGAAAAATAAATAAAAATTTAGTTCGTTTTTGCTTAAAACAAGCATAATGATCTGCCAATGTGGTGAGAAAAATAATCTTAATCCAAACAGAAACAGGATTATTTTTCTCACCCCATTGGCAGATAATTATGCTTGTCTTAAGCAAAAACTCACTTAATTTTTATTTATTTTCCCCAGAAAACCAGACATAATATCTTATGGTATCTTGCTATTTTAGTAAATGCATCTTGAATATCTTGATTATGTTTTATTGATATATTTGGACTGGAAACAAGACAAAAATACTAAGTAAGAAAAGCAAAAGTTCTGGAAAGCTCTTCTTTAAAGATCTTGAAGAGGTCTTTGTGGAACTTTAAATGATGCACTCCTCAATATTTCTATACGTGTGCTTCAGAAACTTGGCGATCAGACGTCATTGGCCGAGAGTTTACACCTGCTGGCTGTTCTGGCCAATCAGGAGCAGAGATACAGCGAGGCCGTGGTCCTGTGTGAGCGAGCGCAGGAGATCGGAGGAGACGAGGAGTTCTTCTACCGGCTCGTTCAGACGCTGATGAACGCTGTGGTGGGACGAGGAGGACAGGACACGCATCATCAGGTGCACAATGATTGACAGCCAATCAGCCAATTCAATTTAACATATAATTTAATATTATTGATCTGCCTGCACTGACACCAGTATATGAGAACTGAACTGAGCTGGACGATGACATCACCATTTTCTCCAGAGCGGCTACAGTATATATATAAATTAACTAAATTAATAACTTTTTTACCACAAAAATGAACCATCACTGAAATTACTGAAGCTGGACTGACGCTGTTTTCTTCTGGACACACACTCTGTTGCATTATTTTCCTGTTATCTCTGTGAAGCTGCTGTGAAACACTCAGTGTTGTAAAAAGCGCTGTATAAATAAAGGAGACTTGACTTGACAGCCGCTCGACGGAGGGCAGGAATGGAGAGCACATGCGTTCAGGGTCCAGTGCATTAGTGTTTTCAGATTGCTTATATAGAGAAACATTCACTCATGAACCGAATCTTCAGACAAGTCTGCAAAACTACAAGCACATTATACGCTTTACACTCAGTCTGCTATTAAAACAAACTTTTTGCTAAACTTTGCAAAACACAGTTCTCTACATTACACACGTGATTCTAAAATAGCTAAAATAACTAAAATAGCTCTTGCGTTTCATTTGGGAAACACTGCCATTTAAATGGCACATTCATTTAGTGATGACCTACAGCCAATCATCATGTGTGAAAACACAAACATAAACTGATCACTTACAAATCAAAACTCAGTGTTTGGAGAAAGAAATCATTCATTCAACCCCTTGAATTTTTGTTTATAGTGAAAATATATATGCATATATTTACATATGTGTATGTATATATGTATATTTATATATATGTATTTATATATATATGTGTATATATATATATATACACACACACACACACACACACACACACACACACACACACACAAGAAATAAACTACTTTCTGACTTGCTTGTATGCATATTCAGTGTATATATATTTATATAATATATATGCATAGATACAAGATACAATATAGATTGTTCCGCAGCAGCTTCACAATAGTAACAAATTCTAATTCTGCTGTAAAGCAATTCTAACAAGCCAAAAGTGTCATAATTCAGTCAGTCAGTCAGTTTAGTATTGATTTATTTCCATAACTGTGTAAACTTCAGTTACTATGCAAAAACACAATTTTTGGAAGAGTTAAAATTGCTTTGAATGAAGAGTTTGCTTTTGCAAGAGATGTCTGATGTTTTGCATGTTGTGTGTGTGTTTTGTGTGTAGAGTTTCAAGATATGGAGCCATAGTTTCAGAAATTGTGTAAAAGCTGTAACAGTAATTGACACCAAACTGATGTCTGCATCAAACTCTTATGAACTCTTATGAACTCTTATGAACTCTAATGAACTCTTATGAACTCTAATGAACTCTTATGAACTCTTATGAACTCTTATGAACTCTAATGAACTCTTATGGACTCTAATGAACTCTAATGAACTCTTATGAACTCTAATGAACTCTTATGAACTCTTATGAACTCTAATGAACTCTTATGGACTCTAATGAACTCTAATGAACTCTTATGAACTCTTATGAACTCTAATGAACTCTTATGGACTCTAATGAACTCTTATGAACTCTTATGAACTCTAATGAACTCTTATGAACTCTTATGAACTCTTATGAACTCTAATGAACTCTTATGAACTCTAATGGAGTCTAATGAACTCTAATGAACTCTAATGCACTCTTATGAACTAACTCTTATAAACTCTAATGAACTAATGAACTCTAATTAACTTTTATGAACTCTTATGAACTCTAATGAACTCTTATGAACTCTAATGAACTCTTATGAACTCTAATGAACTAATGCACTCTTATGAACTAACTCTTATGAACTCTAATGAACTCTAATGAACTCTTATGAACTCTAATGAACTCTTATGAACTCTAATGGACTCTAATGCACTCTTATGAACTAACTCTTATGAACTCTTATGAACTAACTCTTATGAACTCTAATGAACTCTTATGAACTCTAATGAACTCTTATGAACTCTAATGAACTCTTATGAACTCTAATGGACTCTAATGCACTCTTATGAACTAACTCTTATGAACTCTTATGAACTAACTCTTATGAACTCTAATGAACTCTTATGAACTCTAATGAACTCTTATGAACTAACTCTTATGAACTCTAATGAACTCTAATGAACTCTTATGAACTCTAATGAACTCTTATGAACTCTAATGAACTCTAATGCACTCTTATAAACTAACTCTTATAAACTCTAATGAACTCTTATGAACTTGTATGTTTTAATATTATAATATATTACAGATGCTTTAGTTCTTAGGCTCAATACGTCAAATTAAATGAAAAGTGCATTTGTTGAAAATTTCTTTACTATGCATTTCTAAACTAGGAGAGTAATGTTGTGAATCCTGCTGTGTGTTCTGCAGGTGTGTGAGATCACGGAACAGGCGTGCGGAACCATCAGAGCGGTTCTAGAGCAGAGACAGAACCGAGCTTCGGTCCTTCGCTTCTTCATCGCGTCGCTGGAGACCAGGTGCACTTACTCACATGATGATGATCAACATCTGATAATCTGAGCCGAGTTACGGCGACACTCATTACTCTGTGTGTGTGTGTGTGTGTGTGTGTGTGTGTGTGTGTGTGTGTGTGTGTGTGTGTGTGTGAAGGGGGGCTGTTTTACGCCGGCGTTTGCTTCGTCCTGCGTCTCTCCTGTTCTGTCTGAGTGATGCGGACCTGCAGATGTTGACCTCAGTGTGTGACACACTCACACACACTTCCTCTGAACTCCTGCAGCTGAGATACAGGACACACTCCGCTGAGGCCATGCTAGAACACGCCGACACGCTGAGGTGCAACTCGTGCATGCACACACTCACACACACACACACACACACACACACACACACACACACACACACACACACACACACACACACACACACGCACACACGCACGCATGCACGCACGCGCACACACACACACACACACACACACACACACACTTCCTCTGAACTCCTGCAGCTGAGATACAGGACACACTCCGCTGAGGCCATGCTAGAACACGCCGACACGCTGAGGTGCAACACGTACATGCACACACTCACACACACACACACACACACACACACACACACACACACACACACTTCCTCTGAACTCCTGCAGCTGAGATACAGGACACAATCCACTGAGTCCATGCTAGAACACAGCGACATGCTGAGGTGTAACCATAGACTGTAAAAAAATATGGACGTAGTGTCCGTGACGTCATCCGCATTTTTGAAGCCTAAAGTGGGCGGAGCCGGCCGTCGCCATCTTGGCCTTGCGTCACACCCAGATAACAGAAAATGGGCAAAGAGGCGGGGCGTGAGTGGAGCCGAGGAGCCTGGCTATCTGACGTGATCGAGTTAGCTCAGGCTGGGGAGCTAATGCTATACGTTATGCTACTGACAGTACCAAGTCTGCGACTGCACAGGGCCTCGCGCTAAAGTGACACTTGATGATGTAAAGCCAATTAAAAGTTCCTATTTTTGCCCTTCGAAATATTATAATAGTTAAAAGACATGGCTACAAGTGAGACTGTGTATCGTGATTCTGTACTATTCTGCTAGTTGAAAATGTATTATGCAGTAACTTAATATTACTCTGAGAGTGTGTATGACAGTGATTTATGTGCATAACGTTACATGTCAGTCACTCTTTTTTATAGTCTATGGTCCGTCAGCGCGGCATCGCTCGTCAAGTTCGTAGAGAGCTTATTCAGTCCATTTTAAATTCTGATTTTAGCCGCCTCTCAAATGGGTTAAACCATAGATATATTGCCTATGAAGTTCAAGTAAATGCGCTAGAAATCCGCGCTCATTCAAGGATGTGCATTTATTGCATGACGGAGAAAGCGCCGACGCCTGCATGATTTCACCTGACGGTACATAAGCATATTATAATCCATATCTGTTCCGTGAGAGCAGAACAAACGAGCCTTTATTGACGTTTTTAAATCTGAAAACTCCAAAAAGCAACGAAATTGTCAGACATCCATTAGTGCATGTTCACAGAGGAAAACAACTGAAATACAGCGCTGGTTGTTCTCTCGAACGATACTCGACGACAACTACAGAATCCTAAGCCATGGGCGAAGTAATGGGTGTATTAAATTGTATGAAATAATCCCGAAAAAAAGCACAAAACACTGCAGAGATTCAGCAGCAACATTTGCTGAGGTGAAGTGACGGCTATAACAGCAGACAAACGGCTAGCATTGACATCAGCGGCAATCCACCTGTCACTCAAGTGGCCACGCCCTTAATTATGCAGAACTTTAAGGATTAATCAACTAAACGGATGAGTTATAAAAAAATTCACCCCCCTCACAGTTGTCATGAAGAGCAAAATTAGCTTAATAGACCAAAGCCACATAGAGATCCAGGCTGTAGACACGTTTTTTTCTGCTGTAAAATTTGGCATTTTAACACGGGGGAGATGCAGATTTGACTCACTTTTGACACCAGCCTCAAGCGGCCAGTCAACGAATTACAGTTTAACTCACTTCCTCGTTGGTTTCAAGAGAGAGACGGGGAGGTTGCCGCTTGGGTGTAACACGTACACACTCACACTCACACACACACACACACACACACACACACAGACACACACACACACACTCACGCGCACACTCACAGACACACACACACTCACACACACACACACACACACACACACACACACACACACACACACACACACACACACTCACTCACGAGAACACACACACACACACACACACACGCTCACACACAGACACACACACACACACACACACACACACACACACACACTCACATGCACAGACACACACACACACACACACACACAGGCACACACAGGCACACACTCACACACCACACACACACACACACAGGCAAACACACACACAAACACACTCTCACACTCACAGGCACACACACACACACCACATACACACACACACACACACACACACACACACAGGCAAACACACACACAAACACACTCTCACACTCACACACACAGGCACACACACACACACACACACACACACACACCACATACACACACATGATGTTTTATAAACAAAGTTCGGGAGGAGCACATTCAAATAATCAATCCAATCTACTCGTCATCAAACAATTATGTCTACCCTAATCAGCATGACAAGAAGTATATATATATCCACTCTGTCAACTCACCTAATACTCCGTGACAGTTTTCCAGCATCCCTCCACCACCCCGACTCCTCACTCTTGGCTCAATCTTTTACAGCCAGGAATACGGGGGGAGTACTCTGGGTTCGGGCCGAATACCGAGCCCGGAGCCCTCTCCTCGGACAGCACGCCAAATACGCATCTATTTCTATCTGACTTATTTGTAAGTGTGAACTAGTGAAACACACACAGGCAAACACACACATAAACACACTCTCACACTCACACACACAGGCACACACACACAGGCACACACACACACACACGCTTGGGGTCCAAATTTTATATTTTATGATTATTAAAGTGACAGTAAACCAATTAATAATGTTACAAAATATTTTTATTTTACATTGTAATATTATTACAATGTAAAATAAATGTGGTCATGGTGAGCAAAAGATACATTAAAAATCTTACCGACCCCAAACTTTTGAACAGTAGTGTATGTAATGTTTTGAGATTTGACTTGGAAATATTCATAACCTTTTCATATATTCACAGAGGTGTCAAAAGTATTCACATTCATTACTCAAGTAGAAGTATAGATACTAGGGTTTAAAAAGACTTCTATAGAAGTTGAAGTATCAACTCAAGCTTTTTACTCAAGTAAAAGTATAAAAGTACTGGTTTCAAAACTACTTAAAGTATAAAAGTAAAAGTAATGTAAGGAAAAAAATGCCATTAAGGAAAAAAGCTAAGGCCGCGCCACAGCGGCCTATATAGTGCACTACTAAAATGTGGGATGATGCACTAGGCTACCTGTTTCAGCCGTATATATGCCCATAGAAAATTAATTTTCTAAATAAATAAGCGGAGGAATCAGGAAATTAATAGGGTAATGTATTAAGGTTTTTAGTCTATATTGACCTTACACATGTCTGCATCTTTCATTTAAGGGATATAGTTCACCCAAAACTGAAAATCATTTACTCACCCTCAAACTGTTTCAATCCTGTATGAATTTATTTATTCTGCTGAACACAAAAGATATTTTGAAGAATGTCGATAACCAGACAGTGGATGGACCCCATTGACTTCCATAGTAGGAAAAAAAATACTATGGAAGTCAATGGCTACCATCAACTGTCTGGTTATCGACATTCTTCAAAATATCTTCTTTTGTGTTCAGCAGAAGAAAGAAACTGGTTTGAAACAACCTGAGAGTGCGTAAATGACATAATTTTCATTTTTAACTAAGTGAACTAATCATTTAACAGAAATTAACTGTTGGCATATGTTTCACATCAATACTGTCCAGTTTGTCCTGTTGGACACGACACACAGCAATCAAGTGTCACTTGTGACCATTGCTCTGAGCCATGTTTTCAGTGTCCTAAGAGCACTGACACTTCTTTCAGTCCAGCTGATGAGACTGGGATGATTTGATCAACAGGCCTCTCATTTCAACAAGACCAGCCTTCAACAGACCAAGCAATGTTATTTTTACATGTTCTATGGGGACTATAGACTAACCTTACCTTTCACAGAAAACTGACTGCATTTTTACATTTTCAAAAAACAAAAGTCTGATTTATAAGCTGTTTTCTGAAAAAAAAAAAAAAAAAAAAAAAAGGACAAGGATTTCGGATATTGACATCTTTGTGGGGATATTTTGACCCTATAATGTAGAGTTGCACACACACTCTCTCTCTCTCTCACGCTCACACACACACACACACACACACACTCTCTCTCTCTCTCTCGCTCACGCACACACACACACACTCTCTCTCTCTCTCTCTCATGCGCACACACTCTCTCTCTCTCTCTCTCTCACACACACACACACACTAACGATTATGTTAGTGTTATGTTACGATTGTCATTATATTGTAAAAACGTCTGTCCCCAAATCAAATCATTCTTGAGCACAGAACTGTTGATTTCTCCCTCGCTTACCGCATCTAGGTTTCCTTAGGACTCGGAGGAGTTTTGGCGCTTCGCACAACCAAATGTGACTACAGCCTCTCACAAGTTAGAAAGAAAACCCAAAGCCAATCAGTTTAGCGATGTGTGTTCAGGAGGCGGGACTCAGATCTATTAACCATTTGTGTAATTGGCCAATTTTTTTTTTTAACGACGACAAGCCGGAATGAAAACAAGCCGAAATGAACTAGGAGTAACGAGGCTATTTTTAAAATGTAAGGAGTAGAAAGTACAGATAATTGCGTGAAAATGTAAGGAGTAGAAGTAAAAAGTCATCTGAAAAATAATTACTCCAGTAAAGTATAGATACTAGGGCTGGGAATCGATTAAAAAAAATTAACTAATTAATTGCACAATTTCTGTAATTAATTGCAATTAATTGCGTTTCCCCCAAGCTTGTAATCATCAATATTTAAAGGAATAGTTCACTTTAAAATTAAAATTCTGTCATCACTCACCCTCATGTTGTTTTAAACCTGTATGAATTTCTTTCTTCTGCTGAACACAAAGGAAGATATTTAGAAGAATGTCAGTAACCAGACAGTTTCTGGTACCATTGACTTCCATAGTATATATTTGTCCTACTATGGAAGACAATGGGACCCAGAAACTGTCTGGTTACTGACATTCTTCTAAATATCTTCCTTTGTGTTCAGCAGAAGAAAGAAATTCATACAGGTTTAAAACAACATGAGGGTGAGTGATGACAGAATTTTAAAGTGAACTATTCCTTTTAACTCAGAATCACCTAATTAAACAACACAGGGAAAAAAAGGAACAGAAAATAGCCCTATATTAAACATCAATATCAATATTTTTTTTTTCAATAATCAATCAACATAATCAATTTAACAGATTAATATTTTTTTTTTAACTAATTATCAAAATAAAATATAGTCCTACAAAGCTATTATTACCAGAGCATGTAATCAGAGCAGGTAATTTTACCATTGCTGCCCAGCATGGCTATACCAGCTCAGCAAACAGAATTTCACGTTATTTGAGTGGACTTTACTTTTCCAGTGCTCGGTACATGATTGAAGCGTTTGGGCCGTTGTCGACAGAGCCGCCGACACACACACGTGACACATACACGGAACGGAGAGCGCGCCGCTGGGCCGTTAGAGCCGCCGACACACACACACACACGGAACGGAGAGCGCGCCGCTGGGCCGTTAGAGCCGCCGACACACACACACACACACGGAACGGAGAGCGCGCCGCTGGGCCGTTAACGACAGAGCCGCCGACACACACACACACACACGGAACGGAGAGCGCGCCGCTGGGCCGTTAACGACAGAGCGCGCCGACACACACACACGCGGAACACAGCGCGGCGCACACACGGAGCGGAAAAGACCAGCTCATGAAAGCTGCGCGAGAATGAAACGTGATCGCCGAACACGGAGGGGCGGGACGGCCTTTTCAATAGCAGCCGCAACAGGAAATCATTAAAACGAGGCAAAAAAAAGTGTGCTGCGTTAAATGCGTTAATTTTTTTTAACGCGTTAAACATTTCAAATTAATCGCAAAGATTAACACGTTAATTCCCCCAGCCCTAATAGATACCCAAAATTTCTACTTAAGTAATGTAACGAAGTATTTGTACTTCGTTACTTGACACCTCTGTATATTCATAAACATCACCTTTGATCTTTCTCTACTTCAGTAATCCTGCTTTGTGACAAATGCATTTTTAAACCAACAAAAAGTTCTCTCATTTAATTCCATTTAAGTCTCTCAATTAATAAAAGGTCGTCTGACCGGAATTAAAGGCACGTTGTTGTTTGTCTGTAGATTTGAATCGGATGTTGTATTCTGTGTTTTGATCCAGAATGCTGGCTGTTGATGCGTCGAGTGTAGAAGAGAAACAGCGCCACCTTCTGCACGCCTTCGGCATTATGAAGAAAGCCGTGTTTCTTCAGGAGGAAGTCGTCGCTGAAGCCCTGAACGTTCTTCCTCCTCACGAGGTACGAGATGTTTGATGATCATCAGAAGCACGACGCATTAATCACATTTGTTTGTCGATAACCCGTTTCTTTCGAGGGGAACAAACGCGATTAGCACACGGGGAAATGTGATTGGGTTCTGCGTTCGTTAAGCTCTCTGGAACAGCTCACCGGCTCATCTAATTCATTTTCCCTCACGCTGCATTATGGATTTTCATTTTCTCAAACGGATTATCTTATTACAAAGCTCTCTAGGTGCTCGTATTTGTGAAAAGAGGGCGATGAACACATTGACCAAATGAGGAAATCTGAATCGCTAAAGTAATTAGACTCTTGTGCCTTTCGATTTAAAGGAATAGTTCAAAATCCTGCCGTCATTTATTCACCTTCCAAACACTTTAAACAGGAGATATTTTGAAGAATCTCCAAGCTGCTCTTGGTCCATACGATGAAAGCCAAAATAAAAGTTTGGTTTAACTTGAAGAAATTGTGACCGAAATATAGCACTATTGTGCTGTAGAATTTACCTCTCAAAGTTATAATATTAATAATAATAAAATCATTTAACTTTAAGGAATAATCACACAGTATTTTAACAGTAAACCTCAGTATTTTGTTTGAAAATGAACTTATTACATTTTAAAAGATTAAATAAATTGTGAGTGTTTTATGTCTTTATTTTATTACTTTGTTTTTATTTGTATTATAATTTATAATTTAATTTGTATTAAATTATAAATCAAGAAAAATTAAAACAGCAGAATTTCTATAAAAATAAAACATTTCATAGGGCCCTGTTATTGTAAAAATAATAATAATAAATTATTTAGTTGTTAAAGCTTTATGAATTCAATTGATTAGAGATTGTTTTTATTATTAACTAAATTTTATTAAATGCATTAAAATGATTATCAGAACAACTAAAAGGAAAATCACAGAATTTTGGAAAAATAAAATGGAATTTTAGAAAAAATAACGTTAATAAATTTGTTAAACTTCAAGTAAATTGTTGTTACATTGTATACGTTTGATGATTTCTATTATTTATTGATCAATTGATTACTTGCATTTAATGTAACATTGAATTGGAGTCCAAAAAAAAAAAAGGAATCTAGAAAATTTTAAAAGGAAAAGAAAAAAAATCTATTTTGGGGAAAATGAAGCATATTTTCATAGGGCCCTGAAACACCTGAAAGCAGATTTCATCTAGATTTCCTTTTGTGTTCCACAAAAGAACGAACATCAGGTTCGACGACACGAGGGCGAGTAATGATGACAGAATTACTGTTTTGTCCCTTTAAATCACAAATGCAAACTGAACCGCTGCTTGTTTGCAGGCATGCCTTCTGGATCCTTCTGTGGGATCATGCATAAACCAGAACACATGTTGTTTGCACCTGATTTAACACCTGTGCTGGCTTTAATACCAGCGTCTTAATGGGGTTTATTCCTCCGTTAGATTGAGTCTCTCCTACAGCAGATGGTGCTGCCGTCCCGAACACAGTCAATCCCGCACACACGTCTCTGTTCACTCACATACATTACACTGAGAACGTCTGGCTTTCCCATAAAGAGGAAAGAGAAATATATGAACGGCCCTTCGAGAAATATGTCTCAGTGATGCATGAGACAAAACCTGCCATCGGTTTTGAGAATAGGAAATAATCTCCATTTTGATGATCACTAGAATAAAACAAACCATTGCACTTTATTTTTATTACTTAAAAAAAAAACCTGTCAAATTTCATCGGGAAGATCTTCAACATTCTTCAAGTTAAATATAGAAAGATATAGAATCAATTCTCTATATAAGAATTGATTCTATCACAGAAAAAACTGAATACTAGCTTGACTAATATACACTCACCTAAAGGATTATTAGGAACACCCGTTCAATTTCTCATTAATGCAATTATCTAATCAACCAATCACATGGCAGTTGCTTCAATGCATTTAGGGGTGTGGTCCTGGTCAAGACAATCTCCTGAACTCCAAACTGAATGTCAGAATGGGAAGGAAAGGTGATTTAAGCAATTTTGAGCGTGGCATGGTTGTTGGTGCCAGACGGGCCGGTCTGAGTATTTCACAATCTGCTCAGTTACTGGGATTTTCACGCACAACCATTTCTAGGGTTTACAAAGAATGGTGTGAAAAGGGAAAAACATCCAGTATGCGGCAGTCCTGTGGGCGAAAATGCCTTGTTGATGCTAGAGGTCAGAGGAGAATGGGCCGACTGATTCAAGCTGATAGAAGAGCAACTTTGACTGAAATAACCACTCGTTACAACCGAGGTATGCAGCAAAGCATTTGTGAAGCCACAACACGCACAACCTTGAGGCGGATTGGCTACAACAGCAGAAGACCCCACCGGGTACCACTCATCTCCACTACAAATAGGAAAAAGAGGCTACAATTTGCACGAGCTCACCAAAATTGGACAGTTGAAGACTGGAAAAATGTTGCCTGGTCTGATGAGTCTCGATTTCTGTTGAGACATTCAGATGGTAGAGTCAGAATTTGGTGTAAACAGAATGAGAACATGGATCCATCATGCCTTGTTACCACTGTGCAGGCTGGTGGTGGTGGTGTAATGGTGTGGGGGGTGTTTTCTTGGCACACTTTAGGCCCCTTAGTGCCAGTTGGGCATCGTTTAAATGCCACGGCCTACCTGAGCATTGTTTCTGACCATGTCCATCCCTTTATGACCACCATGTACCCATCCTCTGATGGCTACTTCCAGCAGGATAATGCACCATGTCACAAAGCTCGAATCATTTCAAATTGGTTTCTTGAACATGACAATGAGTTCACTGTACTAAAATGGCCCCCACAGTCACCAGATCTCAACCCAATAGAGCATCTTTGGGATGTGGTGGAACGGGAGCTTCGTGCCCTGGATGTGCATCCCACAAATCTCCATCAACTGCTAGATGCTATCCTATCAATATGGGCCAACATTTCTGAAGAATGCTTTCAGCACCTTGTTGAATCAATGCCACGTAGAATTAAGGCAGTTCTGGAGGCGAAAGGAGGTCAAACACAGTATTAGTATGGTGTTCCTAATAATCCTTTAGGTGAGTGTAAAGGTCAAACTTAAAGACAAGTAAACAGTCAATAATAAAACAAAAATTAAGCACAAATTAATACAAGAGAACAAAGATACAAATTAAATGAAGTACTTTACAGTGCTTGTGAAAACTGTATTACTGAGACCTATTAAAGCTACAGAAGTTATTCAGTGAATCATTCTCACTTTTTCTTTTGTTCTTTAGTTGTTTGATTAACTTTATTAGCATAGGAAACAGAAGGTAAATAAGGCTACTGTCACTTTAAAACTGAATGCACTGACCCGCGACACATCTGAGATTTTCTTAAAGTCCCCCTGTGGTCAATCATTTTATCCCTTAAAACTCATCTTTGATCACCAAAATGACATAATTAAGCATTTTTCATGCCTTAAAATATCTTGAATGTAACTCAACACCCTCGCCTCATTTAGTATGCTTAGTTCTATGAATATGCAAATGTGTGTCTTAAAGCAGATTAAAAACACCACATAGACACATAAACAACATTAAAAGCTGGATTTACACCACAGGGGGACTTTAAGATTGAAGAAGTAAATGAACAAAAGAAGTGTTTTTGGTCACGTAACTCATTTGTGTACCGGTCGTTCCTGTAAGACCGGGTCACTTCCTGTTTTCATCCTCCATTTCCTCCGTCTCTGACCCTGATGAATAATTCATTACTCGTTCAGCGTTCGCTCTTCTAACCCAGATTTACAGCGGGATTGCTTGTGGGAAACAAATCAGACGCACTTTTACTGAGTTTGGTGTCCATGCTTGTGCACGCTAACAGATTAAGGTCGCAAACATATTATTTCAATTACACAAGACATTTCAAGTAGTGTAATCGTGTTCTGTATTTGCATGATTCATCAAGTACGTAAATGTTTGCTTGCTTTTGTAATGCTCATCAAATTATAATAAGGCAATGATTAATCGTGATTAATTGCATCCAAAATAAAAGTTTGGGTTTACATAATATACAGTATGTGTGTGTACTGTGTATAATTATTTAGTTTATATAAATATACACACATGCATGTATATATTTAATTAAGAAAAATGTGTTATTTATATATAAAATATTTATATTATATATAATATAAATGATGTATAAATATATATACAGTATATACATGCAAATATGTACTATATATATATATACACACAATGTATGTCTGTATTTATATATATACAAAATGATTATGCACAGTACACACACATATATTATGTAAACACAAACTTTTATTTTGGATGCGATTAGTCGTTGCCCAGCACTAACTGTCACTGAAACAATAATGCTCATTAATGGTCAGATATGTATTCTTCACACACACCATCACATCAGCTCTCATTCTCAGTTTTCTCATTGAAAGTAAATGTCTCATTATGCGAGTAAAAGAGCTGAACTGCATATCGACTTGAACAATCAACAGAATCCAGATGATAATCAGTGTTTGTTGTAGCCATTTAAGTACATTTATTTGGTTTAATATTTTTGTTAAAATTTTATGATATTATTTGTTTGTTTTGTTTTGATTTAATCTGTTAATTAAGAAAGAAAATGTGTCATAAAGTGCGTGAACATGGACTGAACACAATATGTCGGAGATGATGTTTGAGCACTTCAGAAGTTGCATTTTGTATCATTTGTACCTTAATTTCAATCAGTGTTTTGTAAATCAATGATCTGGATTTAAATAAGTAAGAGGAAAACAAACAACGCTTGTGGGATAAAGTGTGTACCAAAACACAAGTCCACTACCATGCCTCCGCGGCCTGAGGAAATCCACACTGACGCAGATCAGAATAAAGTTGTGATGTTCTCGTGTGTGTGTGTGTGTGTGTGTGTGTGTGTGTGTG